>NC_141693.1:387354543-387459543 GCF_964263255.1 Lissotriton vulgaris
CCTATCCATCCTTGGCACTTAAGGAATCCTAAGCTGCGCTCCGAGCTTCTCAAGGCTATTGATTGTTACTTCAATGAAAATGTGGGGTCCGTCTCTTCTCCTATTTCCTTGTGGGAGGCTTTTAAAACTGTAATAAGGGGATTTGCACTGTCATTGATCGCTGCCGATAAGAAGGCCAAACAGGAGAGCGCCTTGAGGCAGAAAATCACTTCGCTTGAGAGCGAACTGGGTGGTAAAGATACTCCTGCAGTCCTACACTCCTTGGCGCTAAAGCAGGCTGATTATAGGGCCCTGGTGACCGATGCTGCTAAAATTATGAACAGGAATCAGCTGGGCAGACTCTATGATGTTGGCGATAAGGCGAGTAAGCTTCTGGCATGGTTGGATAAATCTGAGAAAATGAGTCGTGTGGTGCCAGTGATTAAACGGTTGACTGGGGAGTGTGTGTCTGACCCAGGTGAGATTGTGGAGTGCTTTGTGGACCATTTTCGGACGGTCTATCGATCGGTGAGTGATAGAGATGAGTCTGATTCCCGCCTGCTCTTGCGTGATATTGCGCTGCCCTGTATTTCGGACGAGGATAGGTCCACTTTGGATGCGCCTATAACGGTGGATGAGGTCGCTATTGCTATACGATCCCTTCGTTCGGGTAAAGCTATGGGGCCGAATGGTCTGCCCATCGAGCTTTACAAGCTGCGGCCTGATAAGATGGCGGCGTATCTGCGAAATATGTTCATGGATGCCTTTGAGGCTGGTCTCCTCCCCCTCGATCAGCGTTTGGCCACTATTGTTGTCATCTACAAAGATGGTAAACCTCGTGACCAATGCACCTCCTATCGCCCCATTTCTCTGCTTAATGCTGAGCCCAAGATCCTGGCTAAATTACTTGCGAATCGCTTGCTAACGGTAATCTGCGACCTGATCCGGATCAGTCCGGTTTTATTCCCCATCGGAATATCTCAATCTTCACGGGGTTCTCGAGAGAGCTGGGACGCTGACCGAACCCGCCATTTTAGCTTCTCTCGACGCCACTATGGCTTTTGACACCATCGAGTGGTCTTACCTTTGGCCCAGGTGTTTTAACCACTGGCCCAGGTGGTGGTCAATGGCAGAGTGTCTGGTTCGTTCCCGCTCGGGCGTGGTACCCGACAGGGTTGTCCGCTCTCCCCCCTCCTCTTTGCCTTAGCACTGGAACCGTTGGCGGAGTGGCTCCGATGGGAGCCCTCGATCAGGGCATCCGGTGGGCCCCTGACCTCGAAGATCGTGTCTCATTATACGCAGACGACATTCTCCTTTATTTCACTTCACCCCAGAAGTCACTCAACGTGCTTTTTCATGTCCTCACCTCCTTCGGGAAGAACTCGGGTCTCGTCATTAACTGGACTAAATCATGCATATATGCTATAGCGGGGGAGCTTCCTCCACTACCCCGTAGATTCCCTATCCAGGTGGTTGAAACTGGTTTCAAGTACCTGGGAATTCATGTCTCTCTGGACCCCTCTGTCCGCTATGACCGCAACTTATATGCTCCTCTCCCGGCGACTTAAATTGGATGTCCAGCGGTGGCGCAGCTTGCCCCTATCTCCACTGGGGCGTGCGGCTCTTTTCAAGATGATGTCCCTCCCTAGATTTTTGTACGCTCTGCAAATTATTTTCGATCCTGTACCCACTGGATATTTCCGTGAGGTTGAGGGCCTCCAGAGGCAGCTGATCTGGGATGGGCAGGCACGTATCTCCTTGCCTAAACTTACTTTGCCATGGTACGACGGTGGCATAGCCCTCCCGGACATCAGGCGCTACTACTGGGCCTCCAAGTTGAGCGCGGTTAACCATGTGACGTACTCCCCAGGTCCTGTCCCTGCCTTTGCGATGGACAAGTTCCTCTTGCCGGGCGGGAACTTCAACAGGGAATTGTACTCAAAGGAGCCATTCCGATCTCTGACTGGACCTACGAAGTGTGATGTGCGTGCGTGGAGAGACCCGAATGTTGCTACGGGCTGGGGCGATAAGATGACACGACTGACTCCATTGTATGACTCTGATAGGTTGGGTAGCCTGTGGCGAACAAAAGGGTTTGATAAGTGGGATATGATTGGTATCAGCAAAGTGGAGGATCTTTGGTCCAAGGGCGCAGTTAAGTCCTTCGACGCCCTTAAGGTGGAGTATCATCTTGGTGATAATGAGTATTTCCGATACCTTCAGGTGCGCCACGCTTTGATCTCGGTTTTCCCTCCGGGGACGGAGATCCCCCAGTCGTCACCACTTGAGGACCGGATTCTTGATGGCCACGTGCCTGACAGCACAATTTCTTTGATTCATAAAAAGCTTATTAACACCAGGGCTGACCTCCTCGTACGGCTCAGGGCCTCGTGGACCGCAGACGGCCTGGAATTAGATGACGAGGATTGGCAGATGGCTATCGCCTCCCCTAAGGAGGTGGCCATTCCAGCTCGTCTTCGTTTTGTACAACTGAAGATCCTCCACCGGGTTTACATGACCGGTACGCGACTGATGCAAATGGGTTACTCGATCGATGGGTTGTGTAAGCGTGGTTGTGGCATGAGTGGTACCTTTCTGCACATCATCTGGGAATGTCCTGTGGTATCCGCTTTTTGGTCTAGAGTACATGCTATTATGGGATGGGTCACCGGGGTCTCTCTTTTGCCTGAGGCTCGTCGTTGCCTGCTCAACGTCTGTACGGTTGCTCAGACTTTCTGGGTCACTCTTGATAACATGGTTGCCAAGAGGGATATTGCTCAACTCTGGGGTTCCCATAGGTCGCCCAGGATAACAGCTTGGAAGGAGAACATGGACTGGTGCATGTTCCGGGAGAAGGCGGTCTATGTGGCTCGGGGTCGTCCTAAGAAATGGGGCAGGATTTGGTCCCAGTGGAACGCGTATCGTGGAGATATCTGCACTCCTCCACTTGAGTTTACTACTGATGTCCCATCGTCCCCGTAGTTAACGTTCCAGATGATTGTCTATAGTGCTATTCTGTGTAGTTCTCTTCACCATTCCCCCGTCCCTAGAATGTATGTCACAATATTCTTTAGAGACTGGTTCCCTCGCCCTCTCCCCTTGAGCCCTTGGAATCGCTCTTACCATGTGATTGTGTGGTGTGTTTGTTATATGTTTTTCAACAAAATCCTAAAACGAAACCTATTTTATCCTTTTGTTTTTCTGTGTTTTGGTGCCGGTACACCATTAAGCTGCTAATCTCTGTTCTAACTATACTGCCTCTATATCTGGCATCCAGATGTTTATTGTCATAGCGGATGGCCCGATTGGGTTGTAGGCATACGCTGTGTACTGTGCATACCAAAAATAAAGGTTTAAAAAAAAAATAATTTAAAAATAAAAATAAAAAAAGACATCTCTTAACATACAAATATCAAAAGCAGAAATATCCAAACATAAATTTAACCATTAAATACATGCAGAGGATTAGAGTATACATTCCCAAAAGTAAGTCATTTGGTTGCTGCCGGTAAAAAGAAAGCAAAAAGAAAAAGAGTAAGCTAATCCCTCTAAGTATTTACATATATATCAAATGAATGTTCCCCACATTTTTTCCCTCCCTTTCCATGCCTTAGAACCCCTTAACTTAGCCAATGAAAGTTCCATCATATGTATTTCGTCGATAAGATTCCACCACTCCATAACATTAGGAGGTTCCTTAGAGAACCAAGTCCGTGCTATAACCAACCTAGCACAAGCAATAACAATAGATATCAAGTCTTTATGCTTGCTATTAGTATCTTGTATGTCTAACAATACTAAATGTGCCGAAAGTGTTGGAAGTATAATTTGTCTACTGTTTAAAGCCGCTGTTAATCCTTTTTTAAAACACAGCAAGTTCATGGCATTGATAGAGCATATGTTCTATACCGGCGGCTTCTAAATTACATTTTGGACATTTAGTTCGCTCGCTAAAAGTGTTTCCAGAAGTCCAGCTAGCAATTCTTTGAGGTGTGTAATAAATTTGGGTCACCGTTCTATAAAATTGAAGCCTTAAGCTTGAGGATTGGACCACTTGATTTATTTGTCTGAGCATGCCTGCAATCTGGCTAGGACTGACATTAACACCTAGTCTGTTAGTCCATTTCTCTGCCATGTTTGCACAATCTCCTTGCCTGTGGCTACTTAAGCAGGCATAGCTCTTGCTAATAAGTGATTTAGTATGCTTTGAATAGAGGTATTTTAAAGTATCTGAATGTTCTGATTTCTCAATTTTTATAATGCATAGCATCACTAATTTTATAAAGTAATTTTAGTGCGTTAAAGCTCAAAAAACCATTCAAGCCGTATAAGTCGCCTAGAGTACTTATGCCATGCTCTAGCCACAGGGCTCCAGCGCCATCAGAGAACAAGCCTGGTAACTCTGGGTTCCCCCATATTTGCAGCTCAGCATTAAAAAATGGAATCCTATCAAAAATCATAATTTGGTCCCAAATTCTTTTAATATGTCTTGCGGTCTTAAACTCCATTGGGGTGAGATGTCGGGGGGAGGAGCCAAGATGGAGGATCGTTGCCGCCAGCGAAGGCAGCGGTGTTGAGAGGCTCTCAACTCCTCTGATTTTACTATGTGGAGAAGGGCCTTTTTCGTGACTTTTGGAAGCCGAAATCTAAAATTAAGAGATGGGCTACAGGAGGCAGAGGAATAGTGCTGACAGGCGTGCTGTTGGCGGTGCTGTCGGCTACGGTCACAGAAGCTGCGTGAGAGGTGCAACCGATGAGATGTAATCGGTATTTCTCTGTAAAGCCGACCGCTTCGCTACATTGTTGCTGCCTATAGTATCGCTACATTGTTTCACTGGATGGGCATCCCGCCCGATTCATCTTAATCCAGGACTCCATGCTCAGGCTGGCTGCGGCTGCAGCGCGGGCGTGTTCTGCGGACTGTTGCAGCGGAAGAGAAGCCTAGTGGTGCGGCACAGGGGGTGTACCCGATACATCCTACCTGACGGATGAGACTGTTGAGATTCTTGGAGGTCTGCTGGGGGTGGCAGACGCCGAAGATGCTACCAGCTTGGAGACTCGCCCTGAACCGCCTGCTGTGAGACGCTGGGCCAGGTGGGCGGTCCTAGCATTACTCACTGGCAACGAGGTTCGGGAGCAGAACGAAGAGGCGGTAGCCGGGACTACGAACGAGGGAATGGCCCCCAAGAACGCCCGTACTACTAGAGCTGGAAAAACTGCTAAAACTGATTCTCCGGTGGGGAACACAACAGCGACATTAAAGGTAACAGTGGGCGGGATCTCTGAAGCAAGCTACAGGCAGAAAACAACGGGAGCTTTAACAGGAGCTGTACTAACTGTGAAATTGCCTTCTAAACAGCTAATTAAGCCCCCCGAAATTTGTTACCGAACCGAAAGGAAATAACATGCAGGAAAGCAGTAATGTGCCAACGGAGCTGGGAGGCGTAGGGCCTGTGGATATTGAGACTCCCTTATCAGTCCAGACTAATGTGCTAAAGACGGGGGAAGATACAGCTGCACTAAAAGTAATAGCAATAGAGGATCACTCCAGCAAAAAAAGTGAGCGTCTTCCACTGGCTTCTTCAGGCTCCCCTAGATCAGCGGTAGAAAATACCGAAGGAGACAAAACCACTGGGGTGAGCCTGCAATTGGAAAGAGATCAGGAAAATATATCGCTACAACCAGCGGAGGTTGTTGTAGGGGAAGCTGAATGTGCAGAAATTGTAAATAATAATGTGCTCAAAGTTGGGAAAAGTAAACACTCGGAAGCGGCAGGAGATATGGTAAAGAATTGCTCTTCAAGCTCTTCAGCTGAACCGAGGGAAATTTCTTTGGACATACGAGAAGACATTTCAATAGTGTATCCAATCGCAGATCTAAATACTATTGATAATATAATAATAGGAGGTCAAACCATCCAGGCTTCTGAAAACGAAGGTGCAATTGCGATAGAACTAGAGACGGTTGAAGAGGGGCCAAATCTGGAGTATGAAGACATTTCTGATGAAGAGGAGAAAAGAACCGGCGATAACAGGATAAAATCCTCTAAAACAACAGGGGTAAAAAAAGGGAAAGGGAAAGTGAAAGCCAAGACTAAATTGAAGAAAACTATTAGCAGTCCTCTGGCTAGAGATCTAGCTACAAATGGTGTAGGAGTGAGAAAACGTATCATGGACGAGAGACCCTTAAGAAAATGGATGCAGGCGAAGGGGGGAGTCAAGAATATGGCTCTGAGACTTTTGGGGGAATGCCCTGAAGATGATTTAAATTTGAGGGGCAGTAATAATACTCCTAATTGCTCTGATGATTTAAATTTATCTACGCCGGGGGTAAATGCAATCCTATTGGATATTCCTGATACTCAAGCTAGTGAGTTAATAACTGAAACAACAATTACAAATATAAATACAAATATAGGACCTATCGACAGTGCTAATACTTTGGATACTACTTATGGTGGCGATGACATCCAGGTGCAGATGTGTAAATCAGTTACTCAAATATCTACAATACAAAGGCCTCCAGATGTAGGAATGACTAATGGGGTATCCGAAGTACCTGGAGAATTAAACAACACCAGTATTGGCACTGTCAAGAATATTGTCCCTTCACCTTTTCCGGACCTAGATACAGATGTCAACGCACTCACTGAACAGCCCGGGGGTGCGAGCGACTGTTCATATAATGATGGAAATAATGGGGCCGGCAATTTGAACACTTCTTCTATGGATCTGATTATGCGTACACTTTTGGCTCAGCGTCAAGAGGGACAGTTACACTTCTTACAATTACGAGAGGATAACACCAAGCTCCAGACTTTTATGTTATAAGTATCCAGCTAATTAGGAGGGGTCACGCAAGAAACAGAGGAATTGAAACAAAGAGTTGTCGGGGTCGAGGAAGGGGCTGCGAGATCCGAATCTTTAACGCAAACACACAATGGAAGAATTGCTAAGCTAGAGGCAAAGGTCGAGGATTTGGAGAAAAGGGCGAGAAGATATAATCTTAGACTATTTGGGGTACCTGAAGGGGCAGAAGGGACCGACCCTCGGACCTTTGTCGTGAAACTTTTTCAAAAAGCCTTTGTCAACTTGTCTGATTGGGACTGGGATTCCCAATTACAACGAGTCCACCGGTTGCCAATATTTCAAAGAAATAAGACCAGCAAATATCCAAGACCGCTATTGATTAATTTTGGGAAGTTTTTACTACGTCAAGCGGTATCTCTGAAAGCAAAATTTAACAATCCTGTTACAGTGGATAATCTTACTTTTTTTGTCCGGTCAGATTTAAGCAAAGAAACGATGGACAGACGATGGCAACTACGTAAGATAATTGACTCATTTAAAGCCGCTGGATGCACGGTATACCTACAAGAGCCGGCTAGGCTCAAGGTTATTAAAAATGGACAAGTGTATTTCCTCACTGAAGAGAAGGAGGCTGAGCAACTATTGACTAAATTAGGCACTTAAGCACCTACAACTGAAGTTAATGGGAGAAATTGATATGGGGTATTGGGGCATGGGCAATATGGATTAAAAGGGGTTTACTAATGCTTCGCAGAAGTTTATCTTGTGATTATATTTTGTCCCTTCCATACCTCTTATCTCCTTACTCCCTTTTCTCTCTACATTTTTTTCTTCTTTTTTTGCCTCTTGGGTTGGTTGAGTTTGGGCTGTTTGAAATATTAGTTGTCTTTGTTTAATATTGTTATATTCAATACATTTTTTTCTTTTTTTAGCTGGCGTGGAGAATAGAGGGAGGTTGGCGTGGGTGAGAAGGTGCTACAACGCAATTAATTTTGATACGTATCTTTTTGAACATACTTAGGCTCTATTCTCTTATCAAGAATGTTCTATTGTATTCAGAGGTAGTCGAGCGTAGTTTCTCCACTTGCTACTTCGTGATGCTGCTCATCCATCTGCAGCAGGGTATAGACGGGAGCTCTCCCTCTGGATCTTTTTAGGTGGGTTGGGTGGGATGGGTTTGTGGTTTGGTATAGGGTGGGGTTAAAAGGGGAAAAACTGTATTGCAGGAAAAAAAGATGGGCAGGCATAGAGATAAAGTTTTTGTGTTTTTGCATATTAAACGATATATAATGCAGAGGAGTATGAAAAATTTAGTTACAATTAATGTCTTTTCTTAGATGTTTGGTGTGGAACGTTGCTGGTTTCAATAGTAAAGACAAAAGGAGATTGGTACAAGAAGAAATGAATATGTACAAACCCATATAGCACTTATTTCTGAAACTCATATTGGGTTTCAAGACCGTAAACTTTTGTCCCAAATGGGCTACGATCTTGTTGTTTGCTCAACGCTAGGGGCATCAATCCGGGGGGTAGCTATTTTGAAACGGAAACATACAAGAATGGCTATCATTAAAACTGCAGCGTATGATAGGGGGAGGTGGGCAATTGCACAGGTGCAATTTGCTGAAAAATATTACGTATTTTGTTTGGTTTATGGTCCCAACACTGACGAACCTAAGCTCTATGAACAATTGAATATTGAACTACTCGAGTGGGAGGGCGAAATATTGATAATGGGAGATATTAATTGTGTTATGAATTATAAGAAGGATTCCACAAGTAAAAGCAATACAATAAGGATGCACAGAGTTAGAGCAGCTACAGTGGAATTGGGTAGGATACATAATTTGAAAGATGTCTGGCGCACTAAACACCCTACTATAGCTGGGTTTACATACTACTCGGCGCCCCATAGAGCCTGTTCTAGAATTGATATGGTATGGGCAACAATTCTGCAAAATTCTGGCACAATTACAAGAAGGTATGTAAAATGCAAAATCCTTCATTTTATCACAAAATGCATTCATGTGTCAACTTTTGGCTTGAGAATGCATGTAAAGACAGCCCATTATCAACAGCAGTTTGTGTTCCGTTGTTTGTGTGCACTTGTAATACATTTTTTCAAAGAATGGTGGTTTTTGTTGTAAATTGTTGCCACAAATAATGCATAATTATGCAAAGTGGTTTTATGGTGACATTTTGTGTAACATGCATAATAGGAAATTCCCAAACTTATGCAATTTATACGAAAGTAATTTACATTTTGCCTAGGACTATTCAAAGTGAGAATGTCACTTATCAAAGGCCTGCTCAAAGGCCTCAGAACTTGTCATTGGCTTCTTTTTTGACAACCTCTTGAAAGGCAAACTTTTGCAATTCTACAAAGGCCAGGTCTCACGAAGGGCATACTGCTTGCTGTTTTGCACCTGGACTTAAAAATGGAACCAATATTAGCTGATCTTTTTCAGGATGAGGGTTCTTACAGATGGAGCATTACGCCAACGTATGGATTTCACTTGATCATTAAGAGCCTAAGGGTCATATTCTCAAGGAACTATCGCCGCGATAACAGCACTTTATTGTAGACAAAGTTGCGATAAAACTAACGCCCCATTCACAAGCAGGTGATAACAGCCCATGTCACCAGTTTATCTATGATAGCGGCCGCAAAAAACATCGCCACAGATGACCCCAGCAACAATCGCTAATGAGATGCAGAGTAGGTGTTCCCGTGCAAAAATCAGCAACACCAGCACTCAGCAACATTCTCAAAGAGCAGCCAGATTGGCGAAAAGATTATAAAACATGCAATATGGCTCGTTAGCTGCATGAAATGAACACCTGCTCTTACCTGGTATAAAGTCAGATGACAGCCTGCACCAGAAAAGGGAGAGCAGCCCACAGCCACACCTGAAGGGCAACAGATGCCATGGAGTCACTTACCATGCAGCCCAGACACCCAAGAGGGCCACAACACCCACCACCACCCTCAAGACCTCTCCCCAACCCCTGGACCCCCTAAGCCCCCTCCCCACCGGATCAACACTGAGGCAGCACAGGCAAAGACAGCAACCCCCTTGAAAATGCACCAACCTCACAGACCCAACACCAAAGAATGACATTGCCCACCACAGGCTCAAAGGGGCAACCATCCTCCGCATCCTGACCACCATTGACCACAGGCTGATGGTAGCAACACAGTGGATAACCAACATCCCACCTCAGTCAAAGCTGCTGGCCGTGCTGCACCTGTTGGCCTCTGGTACCCTCCAACCAACAACCGCCTGAGTCAGAGGAGTCTCACAGCCAGCCCAATCAAACTTCCTCACAACGGTCAGGGATGCCATCATCACATTGGTACCCTACTAGCTATACTTCCCACACACTGTGAAGGGCCAGCTGGAGACCAAGCAAGGCGTTTACCCCATAGCTGGCTTCCTGCACATGTTGGGGGCAATTGACCGCATTCATGTCCCACTTGTGCCCCCTGGCAACACTGCACACATTAACAGAAAGCACACGCATTCCATCAATGTGCAGAGAATGGTGGACCAACCGGGAATCTCCACCTACGTCAACGCCAACCACCCAGGCAGTGTGCATGATTCCTACATCTACTGACAGTCCTTCATCAACCAGCACTTCCAGGATGGCACCTAAGATAATGCACTTCTTGTTGGCAATTACCAAATGAACTCACCACACACCTCAACCCCACAACCATACAACTCACAACACTGGGAATGCACACATTACAAACTCACATACAACATGCCAAACAACATGCCCACCCACCAGACACAACAGAACAACTTACTGTGGAAACCTGGGCCAGCCATGCACATAAGCTATCAACGGCATGGCCCCTTAGTCACACAGTAGTAGATTGTGAGGAGAGCTGGTAAGCAGGCATCTGTGTAGGAGGCAAGTGACCCATGAATGAGAATATACACAATGCCAAGTGTGGCATGGATGTGATGGCCAGGCTGCAGTATGCAGACCACGCACATATCCATGTTGACATACACCGCTGGTGTATGGAGTGTAGTCAACAGTGGACGCTACACTGTCACCCTAGCCAGTGGGGAAGATCACGAAATGTAGCTTGTTACGCCCCACCCTGTAAGCATGAGCGGAGTGGGCTGGACAACGTAGGTGTGTGAATAAAAAGCACGTAGCTCTGGCCGTGATTCTCTTCTGGGAAGCCCAACTTTTCTGCCTGGGCAGTGCCTCTCACCCCGCCACAAGGTCAACGCCATAAGGGGTGTTGCCTGTGATTCTATGCGCCTGCTGCATCCCAGGCCGCTGGTCCCGGAACCCGTCTTGCCCGCCCCTGCGCACCCAGGGCTCAATGCTCACCCCTGACACCAGTGTGTGTCGAGGAGGGGCCACCACGTGCCGGTGCAAGCTCCAAGACTGAGGCCTGAGACCCTGGCAATCTGCTACGACCATCACCTCTTTTACGAGCAAGGCCCGCAGTACTCCTTTCTCATTTACGTACTCCACCGGCATACACTGGGGACTAGTAGGTTACACATTTGGAACAGAGTCTTGATTACACTATGGCAGAGAACATTATTTATGGCAGATTTAATGTCAATTTTCTCCCTTCAATGTGGTGCCACCAAGTCTGTGCATAGCATTACAACCTCACGTGTCTGTGGGCCCACGTGGGAACTGCTCTGGGGCCACACTGAGCTTGAGTAGGTCACACATTTGGAACTGAGTCTTGATTATGCAATGGCCGAGTACACATGGCAATGCAGACTTTAAATCAATATACTCCCTTCGATGTAGAGTCAAGAAGTCTTTGTATAGTATCACAACCACACGTTTCTGTGGCCCCTTGCTGAAAACGCCTACCAGCTACACTGCGTCAAGTTGGTCACACAATTGGAACTGAGCATTGAATTTCCAATGGCAGAGTACATATCATTGCACGCAAGGAGAGGTGTAAGAGAATGATGCATTGCAGTCAGGAGAAAAAAGGATCATTTCTATGGATGTGATTGAACACTACCGACAAATGGCCTTGTGCCACTAACTCTATGTATTGAGAGCCAACGACATTTGGCTGTGGGCCACTGCTGACCCCTGCCTCTGGCCCACACTGCGGTTGAGTAGGTTACACATCTGGGACTGAGTCTTGATTAGCAATGGGGACTCCATATTATTGTACCAGCATCATCGCAGACTGCATCCCCGCTCAGCCCAGATGCCACTAAGTCTGTTCTCCGGCATTCATGGACACTCTCTGGTGGAACTCTGGTGGCATCTGAGTCTATGTCGTAGGGTGTAGTCTTCATCCTCATGTAGCTGATACCAAATTGGTGGTGAAAACGAGGCTGTAGCATTCCACTCCTCCATTTGCTGCTTCTGGACAGCTACTGCCCTCTGCATCATGCCCTGGAGGACACCTTCCACTGTCCCCTGCAACCCTCCGCCACATTCCCCCTGGACATCATTGAGTTGAGAACCCACTCAGTCCGTGTGACCCTGCCTCAGTGGACCGCAAGTCACCATCCCATGGCAGTGTGCCTGTGCAGGCCGCTGTGCATCCGGGGCCAATAACTCTGTGCAGCTCAAGTCAGGTACCCTGTCTGATTGAATATTGGATGGCCTCGGAGAGATGGCCTTGGGTTCGTCAACAAATTGGGAAGAGGAAGCCCCTATGAAAAAGACAATTGAACTTTCTGGCTGTAGGGCACAACTCACTGGGCTAAACAACAAGCTAACCACAAGATATATTTTTTAACCATTACACAGAAATGAGTAAGGCGTAAATATATGTGAAACCAGTGTGTAATGTAGTTATCCAGAAAATTATTAAAGAAACTCTTTATTTTATTAGGAAATCGATTTTCTTTATTTACTTCTTTTTATTCTTTATATATTTTCATCACATATATCAAAATCATTTTTGTTTTATATCTTTAACTTTTCATATAAAATAATTCTTTTTACAAACACACAATTTAGTTTCACAAAAAGACATAAATCAATCTTGTACACAATTCATATTGTATTAAAAACTAAAGGAGGGGTTATTGCAGAATGTAAAGGCTGGTGTTCTATAGAAAAAGGGACACGACGCGTGTTTCGGTGTTTAAGCCTTCTTCAGGTGAACCCGTCTCAACTTTATCTATTATCCTTTTTCTGACCTCAGTTGCAGAGATTGAGGGCCAAAGTTTTAAATAAATTCTCAGTGGTTTATATAGAGTCAACCATAGGATGGTATCTGTAGAGTATATATTGTCGTGTAGATGTACGTGAGGTACCCACTGCATTGTCATTCAGATGTGCAGAGGACACAAAATGTTTCTATTCATCTCAGGGGTGCCATCCGTAGGTTAAACTATGCGATGGTAGGTTGCTTCTTATTATGATGACGTTCAGTAGAGTAATATTATGGGTTGGTATCATAGTACAAAAAGAATATTTGACCAAGATAGAGTTTTTAAAGTAGTGAAATCATTCCACTTGCCGTCTTCTTATTAATGGTATAACAATATTTCTCAAAGATAAAAATGTAGTGCCGCAATATGGGGGGCCTGCTCTGTCCCAAGGAAAAGAGCTTCTTGGGGTCGACATCGCCATATTTATGTGGCACTGCGCTGTCCGCTGCCTTCGGCCTCAACTGCGGTTCACCTGGGCTCACACATCAAATCGAGTCCTGACCGGCCCGGACGTCACATCAAAGCAGGAGGCACACGCCACCATCACCAGGACCTCCTCCAACCATCTGTCAGAGTTGAAACAGTCATACTGGCAGACTAACGGAGTTGCTCACACCTGTCGTGGATGCGAACATCTGCCTGATACCCTGCTCAGCAGCACTCCAGGTGCCACTGACTCAGGGTTTGTGTTTTGTGCTGTGAAGAGATTGCGCAGCAATGCCACTTCAGGCAGTGTGGGAGCCCTGGGACGATGATGAGGAAGATGATGCAGGTGTAACACACCCCACTGCAGCTGCATCAGGTATATCCCGAATGGACACAATCCTAGACAATTTGTACACATGAGCGTGCTCAGCTCTAGTGCCCCAACTTCAGTGCACTACAACTCACGGACACTTTTGTTTACATATTGGGTGACCTCTGTACTTGCTCTGGCTACCTCCATGTTGCTCAGCAGTTGTTTCTGTTTTGCTGGTGTTTTCAGTCTCTGTATTAATGGTGTTCACTGTTCAAGTTGTTGTCAGCACCAACCACTCTGTGCGGGCTGGCTTACACTCACCCCACACACATCCAGCAAATGCATCACTGTACATTTGGCCCTGCCAATAAAGGAGCAAGGCCCACATGCCCATTGCTAGTTCCTCATACTATCTACGTGTGTTCCTGTGGCCATGTTGCATGCATGAGGGCCCTGGGCCCAACAATATTACATTAAGCTGTGTACAGCAGACACAGGCATGTCACCGCAGGCAGCGGGTTAGAACTTGGACATGTAGCTTTTCATCAGCCAGTCAATACATAAGAGGAGTGGACTGGTCCGTCATACCCAGAGCCAACGTGGGTGTGTGAATGATAATTGCATGCCTCTGGGCTTGGTTCTGTACTGGAAATGTGCATAAGGATGTGTCTCTGTAGCAGTGAGGGTCTCCTTTGTGGGGTGTAGGGGGTCCCTGAATGGTATTGGACACCGATGTATGTGATCTAGTTCATTTTCCATGAGTTCGGACCCCACACAAACATGTTCGGCCACCTCGTTTTGGCATTATGACACCTAGCAGTGGTATACGACGTGTGCCTAGGTGAAGTGTTGGGAGCCAGCTGTGGTGGGGGGTGCTTGCTGCTGTGTGGTCTGTGCAGGTGCTGGCGTCTCCTCTATGTAGCTGGGCTGCCCTGCTCCTGGAGGTGGGTTGCCTAAGATGCCCATGAGCTGTTGTAGGGCATCGGTGTCGGAGGTGTCCGAACTCCCACCTCCTTGCACGGTCTCTACACTGATGACTGTGGCCTCGGTTTCCTCCAGCTCCTTCTGTGTCACAGGACTCCCACCTCCTGTCACTTTTGCTACCTTCCTGTTGGCAGCGGGTTTGTCCTTGTTTGGTTTTCACATCATGCCAGCGCCTCTAGGCCTCCTCCATTGACCGCCTCGACACTCCAGCTGCATTCACGGTAGTCCAATTGTGGGTCAGTTGATGGTAGTGTTCTGTCACCTCCGTGACGCTGATCTGGTTTTCCTGCGGACTGCACCCATCTTCCTCTCCCTCTTCTCCTTGGCCTTCCTCAACACTGTTGTTTCTTGATGGTGGTCTGTGGGGCTTGTGGGGTTCACCACTGCACTCGGTCCGGGTGCATCCATGTTGCTACGCACTTTGAATTGTTTTTGGTGTGTTTTTTCATTGCTTTTATAGTGCATTTTCCTGCCAGATGCGTGGGGTTTGCAGGCCCTCCGCTGGTTTTAGCTGCTTTTTGTATCGCGACTGACCTCATCCCAAGTTTTTGTGTGTTCATGTCTCACATTTTTTAGGCTTTGCGTTGACTTTATTGCGGACATTTGACATGTTGTTGGGGGCCAATCGCATGATGCCTCCATTTTGTGAATACTTAGTTAACACAGCGTTATTTTCCCGCGATGGACTGAATGTTGAAAGTTCTGTTAACTTAATTTTGCAATGGTTATCACATGTTCTTGAGAATATTCCCCTGAAAAGGGTGACCCTTGTTTGCAGCTAGGAGACATGGATCGAATATTTTAGATAACTCTCCCTCTCACCTACTTTCAAAATAAAATTTGGGAAGAATGTACAATGAGTCACACAAACTGGATAAATCTGCTGAGAAAGGCAAAATCTTTTGGTTAGACAATTCAGCTAATCAAGTTTGAGTCAATTTTATAAAACTGTAATCTCACAACTCCCAAATGCTGTTGGAACCGAGGAAACATCTAGAAGAATTCCTATTTTCTCTGCAATTTACTGTGGAATGGTATTTCATCTTCTGGAAATTTCAACAATTTCAACTTCTCCAAGTTTCCAGAGCTATTCTCAATGCAATGTTGAACAGCAAGTACAAAGATGTCCTAACCATCTTGGGAAGATGAATCAGCAAGATCAGCTGAAACTGCAACTTTCGCTTTGATCTTAACCATGAGGGTTGAAAATATTTTCCCATTAGAATGTGAAGCCTTTTGTCTAAGAAGTGGTGGTTGAAAGTGTGGATATGTTCGGAACACCAGAATTGAAGATATAGAACTGTTTATGAATATAAATAAGTAGAAACCTAGAAACATTTTAATCTCTGGTGCTGAGGCTCCCCAATTAAGTAGCAAATTTAGCCCCTGATTATGAGTTAATGACTGATTTATTGCACCTGATAAATAACGATACCATAGGGTACGGTATTCAATTACACACAGGTTGGAATACACCAATCACTGATCGTAATCAGGTCCTGAGTAGGCAAGCTTAGAACTTCTCTCCATTAGAAAAACGCTTTGTTGGGTTCTCATGCAAAACGTATCCACCTTGTAGGAAAGTAGGATCTGCTTCTTATGGTTTCCCCCACTTTTTGCTTGACATGATGCTGTTTTTGACTAGTATGACTGGGATCTTGCTTTCTCCCTAAACTGGTAAGTTCAGTGCTTAGGTACATTTCTTGTTGGATAATGGGGTACCCTTGTCAGTCCCTAGTATATAATACCCATGTACCCAGGGCATATGTACCCCAATGGTCCCCCATGAGTTGAAGCATTTATTATGCCACCCATGGAGACCATTCAAATTGGAACTACAAGCCTGCCATTACAGCCTGCATAAATTGGTGCTTGCATCACTTACTAATATATAGGTTTACTATATCTAAGGGTCACTGCATTTAAAACCTATAAGTCACCCCTACAGCAGGCCTTTGCAATTCTGAAGGCAGGGTGCTTTGTTCTAAGTGAGAGGGTTCCCCTGCATGAGCAGGACGCCCCTGCAACCTATGGAGTCTATTCTCCCGGGTTGACAGTGAAACTACATAGAGGGGCATCACCAAATTGTGCAATGACCGTCTCGAAACGACTGCAACAAACCCTATCATGAGTGGTTTCAAACATGTTGGAATCATATCCCCACTCTGTAAATGTTGTGGAGGTATGATTCCAAGCACTGGAAGAGCCCTCCGTTAGGCTCTCAGTGTTCCTGGTGCCAGCCTTCTAGTCCCAGACAGCACAAAGTGGTTGCTGCCTACCAGAGACACATTTCAACCCTTCTGCTGCTAATCCAAGCCCAAGCAGAGGAAGGTGGAACAATAGGCATCATGTCACCAACTGTGACCAACTCCCAGACAAAATTTAGTGTATTAAGGCTGGGTGTGTGCGCTTAACAGCGCCAGAAAGTCTGTATGAAGGGCACCGCTAGAAAGTCTGCATGAGGGGCACATTTAGTGAGCCTGTGCATTGTCAAGTTCAAACCAGTCCTGGAGCCGTTGGCTCCTGCTCTGGCGTGAAACTGAACAAAGGACATGGGAGTAAACTCCCCCCTGTCCAGACCCTCCCCTGGGAGGGTTCCCTGAATATTCCCAATGCTTTCCGTAGGGGAACTTAAGGGCTTACATGGTGTAGGTCCCTAGATTCATCTTGGGAGAAGATTCAATTCCAATACCACTTTAACTTCGACCGTCTGGACACTCGGGACTTCGCTGTCCTTCACAATGACCCGATTTCATCCCCCTGATTGCCTGATGCATCATCAGTGTCCGTGCTTCAAACAGAAGCCCTCCAAGGATTGTGGTTTCTAGGAAAAACAAAGGGGACCCTATATGTGGCTGTGGACCAAGGGGTTTAAATCAGTTTCAGAAGGACAACGGTCCAGAGCACTTTCAAAGATATATACAATGAAGATAATAAGACAAGCCGTGATGACTGCTTATATTTTTATCCAAGTCCAGCCGGACATGGATTTTATTTACATAATAATAATGGAATTTGTATGATGCATAAACAACATTTAGAGAGCACAATCCTGTGCTTTTACCACAGAACAGAGAGGGTGAAGAATAAAGGATAGTTATAGGAAGAAGAAGATATCGCAGGCAAGAGAGGAGTGAGCATATGGGCCGGGATGCCCGCCACCCCCTCCCAACACCAATTCCCCATGGGAGGAGACAGACACAAGTTTGAACTTTTGGAAGGCGGGGGGGAGTTACCCCCCCCCCGGCCGTACTTATTAAAATATGAAACAAAAATTTAAAACTTTAAATTAAAACGTTTCATGAATTATGTACAATTTCACTTTCATTACATTTTGATGAAGACAAGTTCTTTGGCTAACCTTAACAGATCTCTAATACAAAGGTTTCCTAGCCGAGTCTAGCATCCTGAAAATGCATAATATTCTAAAATAAAATTGTACATCCTAGCATTAAGGGCCAACGGCAAGGTCTTAACCGGTGTCAGATCCCTACTACCAAATTCCCGCCCTCACGGTGTGAGTGGCGCATGCGCAGAGGACTTTACCCTCGTTGCCAACTGTAACTTACCTTGTCGTGGGGGGCCCTTTCACTCGACGCCATCTTAAAGGTCGTCCGAGTTCCCGTGCGAGGTATCCGTAAGAAGGACAGCGTGGACTCCCCCCCTTCCCCACACTCTCTTCCGCCGGAGCGGATATCCGCCCCCCGGGAAATTCGTAGGAGGGGCATATAGCCGTCTCCCCCTGGGAGGGGCCTATGGCCGTCTCCCCCTAGGCGACCCATCCGTAGTGGGTGCCGCCTCCCCGTGGGAGGGGCCAATGGCTGCCTCCCCCCGGGCGCTCCCATCCGTACTGGGTGGCGCCCCCCCTAGGGACCTTGAAATCACTGCTCACCGATCATGACCTTACCGCCCGACCAAAATAAATACGACAGTTGTTTTACCTACTAAGGAAAGAAAAAATACGCCTAATCTGTAACAGCCTGATAATTCACCAACTTAGACATTACTACAAAGGGAAAAAAGTCCTACAAACAAGACAATTTATACTATTTGTTACATTCATCTACTTTTCTACAAAGGAAGAAAGTCCTACAAACATTTATTCAATCAAAGGCATACATCCATGATGCAAAAAGTGATTGTATCTTTTTAATACATTCGAATATCACCAACAATTACTTTATTCAACAAAACATTGCATAAGGGGGCTGGTGGGTGGGTCAAAATTGCCGCTTGTTCCTTCGAGGGCTCACGAGCGACGAGTGGTGCAGCCTTCAGAGCACTGGAACAAGAGGAAGCTTCGTTGGATTCCCGCTCTATTTATCCATCTGCGGGAGGGCGGGGGCCCGCCTCAGGTATGCCCCTCCGTGTTCGGACTTCCGGGCGGGTGTCTAGGACAACCCCTTCTGGGCGGGAAGGGCGTGCTCCGGCTACGCCGCTTTGGGCATACCAGCCGAAACAAGCCCCACGCCCACAATGGTTTCCCGGGGGGATCGGGGCACCCATCCATACGTTCGGGGGGACCGAGTGGTCTTCCCTTTCCATATGGGCCGGGATGCCCGCCACCCCCTCCCAACACCAATTCCCCATGGGAGGAGACAGACACAAGTTTGAACTTTTGGAAGGCGGGGGGGGAGTTACCCCCCCGGCCGTATTTATTAAAATATGAAACAAAAATGTAAAACTTTAAATTAAAACGTTTCATGAATTATGTACAATTTTGCTTCCATTACATTTTGATGAAGACAAGTTCTTTGGCTAACCTTAACAGATCTCTAATACAAAGGTTTCCTAGCCGAGTCTAGCATCGTGAAAATGCATAATATTCTAAAATAAAATTGTACATCCTAGCATTAAGGGCCAACGGCAAGGTCTTAACAGGTGTCAGATCCCTACTACCAAATTCCCGCCCTCACGGTGTGAGTGGCGCATGCGCAGAGGACTTTACCCTCATTGCCAACTGTAACTTCCCTTGTCGTGGGGGCCCCCTTTCACTCAACGCCATCTTAAAGGTCGTCCGAGTTCCCGTGCGAGGTATCCGTAAGAAGGACAGTGTGGACTCCCCCCCTTCCCCACACTCTCTTCCGCCGGAGCGTATATCCGGCCCCCGGGAAATTCGTAGGAGGGGCATATAGCCGTCTCCCCCTGGGAGGGGCCTATGGCCGTCTCCCCCTAGGTGACCCATCCGTAGTGGGTGCCGCCTCCCCGTGGGAGGAGCCAATGGCCGCCTCCCCCCGGGCGCTCCCCTCCGTACTGGGTGGCGCCCCCCCTAGGGACCTTGAAATCACTGCTCCCCGGCGCGCCTCAGGTATGAGTGGCCCACGACCCATACCACTTGATCTCCAGTTGGTGATCCTTGACCGCTGGTCCTCTGGTGTTGGGTCGATCCCAAATTCCGCCCCGCGTCACAGGCTTGCGAAACTGTAATCCAAACAAAAGACAACAAGCGTGAGTGCATTTCATCAGTCTATTACAACATGTGCAGTCGCACATACCTCTTGAAACAGTTCGAGGACCAACGGCCTAACTTTTTCACTTCTTCCGCAACAAGACCCCGAGCCGTAGCCTCAGTAGCGGCCCCTATTCGGAATGAGTGGGTCCCGAAATCGCACGGGTTCAAGCCCGCCGCAGCAATCGTAATTGCCAGCACCCTCCGAAACTGGAATTTCGTCAACGGGGTGCCATCCTTGTGTCTAAGCAGGCTCCCCCCCCCATGTCGCCGACCTCTGTGTCAGGTAGACCTCCAAATACCTTATGGGACAACTGGGGCTCCCTCGGGCGCGCTGCAAAACAACACTACTCCCCAAAGCTTCCTGGTCTGTCTTGGACCTGGCTATCAAGATCAACATAGAATCACCTCGTATTTGAACATGATCCCTGCATAAACCTCCCTCCACATCCTTCTTGTTTCTTGCTACGAGTTCACTTACCCGCATGGCCCCATGGAATGCCAATGCGAAAGCCGCTCGGAACAGAATTACCTCGGAAGGGGAGGAGCATGTCTCATCCAGTTTTGCTAGTAGCAAGGACAATCTTTCTAAACCAATCGGGTGCCTTGTGTCTTGTCTGCGACCTTCCAGGCGCTGCCAACCGCGGAGCGCCTTCCTGACTAAGAAGGAACCCGTCGGGTCCCGTATCCCATGGAGCTGTGCCATGAATGATATGGCTGCCCTATGTCTGTTGGCAGTTGCCGCCGATCGGCCTTCCTTATGAAGTGCCACCAAGAACCCTAGGAAGGATTCTTCCCGCCCCCAGCTATGCCTCCCCACCGGCCCTAAAAGGGCGCAGTATGAACGAAACGCTCCCTCATAAGCTTTCCTCGTTCTGGGCGCTACGCTGGCTGCCACGAGGTCTTGTAATCCGGGGCACCGATCTGCCATAGTGCTTCGGGGAACGGTGCCGCCACTAGTTCCGCTGTGGGTAGATAACCCCTGAAAGCCTGCATGTGTGAATGAGAGAGTGCATCAGCTGCATTATTCAGTACACCTGGCACATGTTTTGCCCTGAATTGTACATTCAATCTCATGCATCGCAATACAATTTCTTTCAACAGATCCACTTGCAGCGTGCTGCCTGGTGATTAATGCACTCGACCACCGTCATGTTGTCTGACCAAAACACCACTGAGCGGTCCCTAAAGTCTTCCGGCCATGCCAACAGAGCCACCCAAATGGGAAATAGCTCCAAGAACCCAATGTTACCTGTTAGGCCACTGGAGTGCCACCACGTTGGCCATACTTGCGCCGACCATCGGTTACCAAAGATTGCGCCAAATCCCACACTCCCAGCTGAGTCGGTCCACAAACCCAGTTCGTCAGACGATGCTGGGGGTTTGTTCCACGCCACCAGATCATTGAAGTCCGCCAGGAATGCCAACCAAATGCGCATGTCCCGGCGAACCTCTGCCGACAGTCTCGTGCGGTGGTGTCCTTCCTTGAGGCCTACCATAGCTTGTGCAATGGAACGTGAGAAGGGGCGAGCCATCGGTATCATCTTTAGGGCAAAATTAAGCTGGCCCACTGTCTGTTGTAACTGGTGTAGGGTCACCTTGTCCCTACTGAGACATTGTATTAAGGAAGCCCTGAACTTGGCCACCTTCTCAATTGGCAGACGGAAACTCCCCTCCACTGAGTCAAGCTCAATTCCCAGAAACTCCAGTGAGGTTGATGGCCCCACCGTCTTACCTGGCGCCAATGGGACCCCAAACTCCTGCATGAGTGTGCAGAAGTCCTGCAGTGTTTGTGCACATTCCGTAGTGTCTGCCGGACCTAGAAAAAGGAAGTCATCTAAATAGTGCATCACCTGTCTATGCCCAGTGGCCTCGGTGAACGCCCATTCCAAAAAGGAGCTGAACATTTCAAAATAGGTACATGAAATTGAACAACCCATGGGCATACATTTATCCATGTAATACTTCCCTTGGAACGTGAATCCCAGTAAGCGCTGGTCCCGAGGGTGTACCGGGAGCAACCTGAATGCCGATTCGATGTCTGATTTCGCCATCAGTGCACCGGGGCCCAGGCGATTCAGTAGATCGACGGCATCGTCGAACGATGCGTATCGAACTGAGCATACTTCAGGGTCAATAGCCTCATTCACCGAGGCCCCCTTCGGGGCCGACAGATTGTGAATGAGTCTATACTCCCCCGGGTCCTTCTTCGGAACCACTCCTAGAGGTGAACTCACAAATTCCGCAACTGGCGGGCATGCAAACGGCCCCGCTACCCGTCCCAAGCTGACCTCTTTCGCTATTTTCTTGGAGGCCACCGCCGGGTTCTGTTGAATAGATAGTTGGTTCTTACAGAAGGGGCTCCCCCGAAAATTTCCCGCCGGGATTTCGAAGCCATACAGAAAGCCATTCCTCAAAATCCCGGTGGATACATGATCTGGGTATCGGTTCAGCCAAGGGGTCAAAGCCAAGATATCGATGGGCGAAGATGTTTGCTTCCAAGGCACCACTTTAATCCTGCTTGGATCCCCCCTTCCCTCCTGCACCATTGGACTTGGATCTACAGCTAAGTTCTGGGTTTGAGGAATTCCCACAGCCCGAACAAGCATGCCGGAACCTACATGTTCCTTGAGGCCTGTTACAGGTTCCCTCGTTGAAACCCCAACAAACCCCACGCTTGCCTCCATTCCCGCCAGACTTGGGATGTGAATTCCCCCGGCGCTCGCCCGAAAGGGTTGTGCCGGTCTCTGCTGGAATGTCCCAGACCCGCTCGTGCTTGGCACCGACGTACCCGCTGGTCCCGGCAAAAGCTGATTATGCCACGACACTGTGTCCAGACAATCCCATGTTAAAGTCTCGTTAAACTCTTTTGCTTTTCTAAAGTTAACGTCATAACCCTTCCATTCATTTCCCCGTACATTGCATAGAAATTCATGATCCTGTTCTGGTAACATGATAAGTGGGGCAACACTTCAGGTTTACGCTCCCCCATTACTGCGGTAAAGATAGAAAAGGCCTTGACCCAGTTCACCATGGTCTCATCGACCCTAAATTCCGCCATCTTGGCCTGCCATACGCTGGGGTGCCACAAATCTTTCTGGGTCTTCGCATATTCTACCTCACGATGGTCAGTCAACAGTGAAAACATATTAATGTATTTGTCCCCCCATATCATTTCCTTCGTGGCCGCCGGAATGTGCTGAGACAAACGTTCCCGCCTTGAAGGCACTGAACTCTCCCCCACTAATGGCAATGGTCTCTTACCAGGTTCAGCCGCCGTGTCCGTTGTCTTCGCCCGACCATCCGTTGTGACCCCCGTCGCTACCTGTGGGGGAATACAAGGTACATTCGCTGTCCCAGCCTCCCTTGACTGCCGCAACTGCTCAATGATTAGCCTGGCTTTCTCAGCCGGATCCCCCGCAGCCACTGATCCCCCTGCTTTCTTCTTTAGCCAAGGTAATACTGCAGCTAACTGAAGGGCCAGTTCTGGGGGCATTTGATCATCCTCAACTGGCGTTATCACTACGGGGATTTGTAAACCCACGTCCGGACCTGGTACCGGGCTATCCACCGGCGCGACTGGGTTAATTGGGCCCGGGCTCGCTGGGGGCACCTCTGGGGGGGGCTGGGACCTCCCTGGAACCCGCCCTCCTCTTATTCCTCTTATCCTTACCCTCTGGGGCGACATCCGGCAAGGCCGGCCCTATTACCTTTTTAGGCAGCCCCGAGAGGTTGTTCCGTGATGCAATCTGCTTCTTGACATCCGCTAAGCCCCGACCGATCGCATCCACTTTACCCATCTTTCGGTCCATCACCGCTACTCGGTTCACCAAGGTGCGTAGCATCTTCTCCATCTCGGAGCTCTTTCCCGCCTTCTTGCCAGACATATCTTGATTACTCCGTCGAACTTGATCCACAAAGTACTAGATCTTCCACACGCCTGACACTGAAAGAGAAACAACAAAGATTACAAGTTCTCAAAATTGCTGCTTGTTCCTTTGAGGGCTCACGAGCGACGAGTGGTGCAGCCTTCAGAGCACTGGAACAAGAGGAAGCTTTGTTGGATTCCCGCTCTATTTATCCATCTGCGGGAGGGCAGGGGCCCGCCTCAGGTACGCCCCTCCGTGCGCGGACTTCCGGACGGGTGTCTAGGACAACCCCTTCTGGGCGGGAAGGGCGTGCTCCGGCTACGCCGCTTTGGGCATACCAGCCGAAACACGCCCCCCGCCCACAACGGTTTCCCGGGGGGATCGGGGCACCCATCCATACGTTCGGGGGGACCGAGTGGTCTTCCCTTTCCAATCTGGACACTTTTTGGTTTGAAGTTACAAGTGTTTTGTAGTACATACAGGATTTTGATACACAATGGTTAAACTGTATAACTACTGTAAAAGTTCGACCTTTCTTCCCAGGTTTACCTTCTGGCGAGAAATGCCTGATTAATGACGAATTAACCCCTGACGCCCACACTGGACGGACTATTTGCTCCTTACAAGGTATATTTCTGTTTCCCCACTTTTCCCGCCGCCTAGCACTATTGGGGCTTGAGTACTTAATCCATTTTTTCACCCCCAGAATATCCCGACTGTCCTCAGTTGTACCCTCTGCTGGCCGGGACCTGAGCACTCAACGGCCAACTCGGCACTCGCCGCCCCTCATCGAGGAGGTACAACGTTTAGCTGCTTAAAATTTCCCCCCCTGCACTTCGGGTCCTTCGACCCGCATTGATCGTTTAGTGCTCGCAGCGCATACGTTCACTCCACACCGGGTTCGTGACTTCCTCACGTCGCCACCTGCACTAATGGTTGCTTTTTACCATGCCCGTTACCACCTTGATTCCTCCTTCTGCTCACTGCGTTTTCCGAGGACAACTGTAACTGCATATAATGTCTCGCGCCATCGTGTTCACACCTCTTGTTCACTGCGATTCCGTTGATTGTTATGCTATGTTGATTCTCACCTAAAGTGCGGTCCCTGCTAAACCAGACACGTGGAATCACTATAGTGTGTCCCTTTCACCAATGATGTTCTAGGTTTTCACCTATGACTCGATTCACCGCGAGTGCACATATAGTTCACTGCGATTCCGATTAATGCTATAACTGTATATGCTGAGTAGTGTTGACTCTCCCTCTTTTGAAAAATTGAAAAATTGTTCTTCCTAAACTGAAAACCTTCTCTTTTCCCTGTTTTGTTCCTTACACAGGCGTATGATTGTTTCTACCAGTTATACTTAAATTGTACAGTCCTGATGATGATCCCCTTGTACCCTTGAGCGCGGGATCGAAACGTCGACCTTTTACAGTAGTTATACAGTTTAACCATTGTGTATCAAAATCCTGTATGTACTACTCTGGCAAAACACTTGTAACTTCAATCCAAAAAGTGTCCAGATTGCTCACTCCTCTCTTGCCTGCGATATCTTCTTCTTCCTATAACTATTCTTTATTCTTCACCCTCTCTGTTCTGTGGTAAAAGCACCAGATTGTGCTCTCTAAATGTTGTTTATGCATCATACAAATTCCATTATTATTATGTAAAAAAAATCCATGTCCGGCTGGACTTGGATAAAAATATAAGCAGCTCATCACGGCTTGTCTTATTATCTTCATTGTATATATCTTTGAAAGTGCTCTGGACCGTTGTCCTTCTGATACTCCAAGGATTGTGGAACATCAAGGACACTTGAAGGAATCTCTCTTAAAGTGAAGGAGTCACTTCCCTGCATTTGCAGGTACTTCAACACTGCTGACCAGGCTACTGATCCTAAGCTCCTGTAGACTCCGAAGGGTTTAGCAGCACAGGTGGTGGTTCTCTACCTCCCTCGAGGCCCAAGCTGTCCTCTCACCGAGTTTGAGGCCAGTGTCCCTTGTGGGGGCTGCAATAACCGAACCCCTGTGCACTGCATACTTTTGCAAGTGCAAAGGCTTGTTGTCAACTTTGCAACAAGTGCATCAGACTTCCAGTAGCCCCAGCTTCTGGCAACTTCTTCCATCAAGATCTTCAGCCTCAACGCGTTGTTTGAAATGTTGCCTACTGCTTTGGTAAACTGCCTGAGGTACTACTGCGACTTCAGTGCCTTCGGCCTGTGGGTCCTGTGGAGGGTGATCTATGACTTCTTTGGGCTCCCCTTATTGCTTGGACCTGCCCTGACTCCCCTGACCTTGGTGAGTCTCCTGGAGCTTGCTTGTCCCAACTTTGTACTTTCCTGACTTCCTGAGTGGGTTGCATTTGCCAAGGCTTGTTGGTGTTCACGCCGGACACCGACCCACACCACTCTACATACTCCGTGGGACAGCGTGCATCTGATTCCTGGTCATCCTCAGCATTGCCTGCTCACCACAGCTGCAGAATCAAGGTCATCGACATCATCCCTGAAGCACCCGTCTCTGGAGGGCATTCGTCTTCAAGGTCTCCTGGTCACACCTGAGTGACGTAGACTCTGCCCCCTCTGCTTTCAGGTACTCTTCTTTAAGAATCCATGTTTGGACATAACATAACATGTGTATTTGTAAAGCACATGTATCACCCCAGGGTCTCAAGGCGATGAAAAACATATGTATATTGTTACCCAACTCAATGGTACTCATTTTATCGACCTCAGATGGATGAAAGGCTGAGTGGACCTGCCGGCATTAGAACCTGTGACCATGAGGTCGAACACAGGCCCCTACAGTGGATGCATTAGTCCACTGCACCACCAGACCCGGCACTTTCTCCTCATCCAGCAGTGACACTTTCCTGAAGTCCTCTATTGGGTTAGACGGTGGTCAGGGCAGGACAGGCCGTAGCAGGCACTGGGCATTTTCCCGGTGGACCACCAAGGTGGGGGCTGGTTTGGGGCCCCTGGGGGTCTGTTTTTGTTATCGGGGCTGGCAATATTGTTCCCCTTTAACATAAATCGTCAGAAACCATCCCGAGCAAACAGCTCGGTCGCACCCCCCTGACCCCTAGGGGGTCGGGCGAGCAGTTTGCCGGGGCCGGTTTTGGTTCCCAGTCCGGCCCTGACAGCAGTTTTCGACACCATTTGGCCCCCATGCACCCAGCTTCCCTGGTGTAGGTAACTTGGGAACTAGGGTATGCAGGGGTAGGGTGGCTCTCCAACCTTGTTTCTCCCACTGGGTTCCTTCAGGGTCCACCATGAAGGGTCCTTAATATTTAAAAATCCAACCGTGGTCTACTCGTGAAGTTGTACGGAGCTCGCGGTCATGTTCCCATCTCTCCATGGGGTCCCTATCTACTTACCTTGGGTAGTTCCTTGGGTCCCCAGTGATTCTATGTCCTCTCAACATTGTCCTGCCTGGAGTTGTGGTTCTTGTACCACTTTTTAGTATATGGTTTGGTCCCCCCGTGGGGCCCACTGTGTATTAGTGCTATTTACTGTGAATTCTTTGATAAAGTTTTATGTGCTTTGTGTCTATCTCCATGTGGGAGATACTGTAACGTACTAGATAGTGTTATATAATAAAGACATATTTTTATAAATACTTTGTTTAGTTCTTTTTCATTTAATCTATATTATAGGATTGCATTCTGGTAAAACAAGTTGATTTACACTCCTTCAAGACTGCTCCCCACAGTTACGACTTGGATAGCTTTCTGCGGTTGTCTAAGACCTCTTAAATCACCATAAGGGTTGTCTGGACTGGTGCTAGGTGCCCACTTACATTAGTTGACATCATATACCAGGCCCGCCTCTCACACACCTCATGGAGCTTTACCTGGCTGCACCATCCAGCCTTTCTTCCCTGATGAATTCCGATCTCTAGAAAGGTTTCTGTGTGTGAAGGTAAATGTCCAGAGCCTTAGAAAAAGTCATGGTGTGCTTGAAACCGGTCCTCGGAAGCTTGTTTCCGGACCAGGGAAGACATGGCTTGGCAGTTCGTGCTGGACTGTTCCCATGAGGCACAGGGTCAGACTGATTTGCATATAACCCTGCCTGAACTGGGGTGGCAGAGTGGGCTAAAGAACGGTGATGGATTAAACCCAGATCTTTTGACTGGGTGTGAGCGTTTGATTGATTCAGATGCTCCGTCCATCACCACCCCCTTTTGAACCGCTTTTGGCCACCATAAGTGTGGCAGGGTATGCTCAGACGTGAGTCCCTTGCTCACTTTGCCACTGGATTCAAGCAAGCCGGGCTGAAGACGGCTGGAATGCCAGAAACCGGTCCTCTGAAGCTTGTTTCCAGTCCAGGGAAGACATGGCTTGGCAGTTCGGGCTGGACTGTTCCCATGAGGCACAGGGTCAGACTGATTTGCATATAACCATGGCTCAACTGGGGTGGCCGAGTGGGCTAAAGAATGGTGATGGATTAAACCCATATCTTTTGACTGGGTGTGAGTGTTTGATTGATTCAGATGCTCCGTCCATCACCACCCCCTTTTGATGTGCTTGAAAATAAGGCATCAAGGGTATAGATGAATTCAAGGTGTGTTCCCCTCACATGCTTTTAGCAGCACGTATCAGAGCCTCAGCAAAACGCTGAAACCAAAGTATCTGGGCTTGCTGAAAACGTACTGCTTAACGTTTGTATTTTGCCCCACTGGTAGATGCTAGCCTTTTAAAAATGACTGAGGGTTAATATAAAATTCTTGAACTGACAGTCAGCTAGGTTTTGCAAGACTGCTCTATTTCTGGTCGGCCACAGAGGGAGTGTAGGTCTTGGTCAATCATACCACCAAAATAACAAAGACTTTTTTATATTTCTGTTGGTTGCTATGGACAGCTAGTCATAATTTCGTCACTTTTAAACCTTCTGCTACTCTTGTGTTATCATACTGATATATTTTTAATGATTAAAGGCTACTCATTGAATTCTTTCCTGCAAAGTGGATTTGATGTTGCTGCACATGTAGCACTTCCACTTTTCTCTAAAGAAAGGTTTTCTACTTGGTTCAAGGTACGAAGGTTAAATTCTGGAGCAATCGTGGAACGCACAGTTTTATTTTAATGCACTGTAGTCAAATTATGTTATTGTTTTGCGCTTAAGCCATGACATTCAAATAGAAGAATGTAAATAAAACTCGCAGAAGCAAACATATCCCAGTACAACTTAACAAAAATAATCGTCTATATTCTTTATGTACCTTAATGACCAATTACTGTTAAAAGAGATAACCGATTTTTTTTTCTGGAGGTCTATGATTACAGCAGAAAATGGGGAAGGTGCCTGTCCTGTGGGACGAAAGAACCTTCTTTAAGGGTTTGGCTGAGAAAGGAAAGGGTCCATACGATATAAGGGCGCCAGGATATGGTCCTTGACCGAAAGATGCCATGCTAACATGAGGACAAACAAAAAAAAGAGAGATAGCCGGTAAGGCCCAGATCTCAAAATCATATTAAAACATTAAATGCAGTATATTATCTATCTAATGCTAATGTTAAAACAAAAATAAAATCTTCTTCCTAAAACCGAAAAAAATAGACGGTCTAAAGGTAAAATCTTCGTGGACCACTTCTCAGCCTCTTTACCTGGTATGTAGTGCAGCCCATAGCTAAGACGCTACTGCGAAGCAAATCAAAGAATCACCATATTCACAAAACAATGGCAATTCATAAAACTTTTTTTTTCACATCTACAAAGAGGAAGCAGGAACTTTTATATGCTTTAACTGACAAAACAACATAATTTGCTTAAATGCATCCCTGAAGACAAAGCGGTAGTGACAGAGACCATTGTTACATAAAGCCTTCAACCATTTGGCTCTATAATCGCAAATTGGGAGTGTACCAAAGCGAAATTTGAGGCACAAGATATGCCGTGCCTCAGCATAAATCAAGTCTAGATAATGCTTGCAACCGATATACTCTCTTTACATTAAACAGCTTGACAATTCGAGTCAGGTGAGAAAGTATTTATTATTTTATTACGTTTTATTACCCAGAAAATTCTTGGATTGTGTTTACCATATCGAACGCCAGCTAGCAGGTTTCTGATTAGCCTCGCTCATTGTAAAACGAGCCATGGTATCTGAATTGGGGTTTAAACCCAAATCTTTAAACAGAGCCTCCAATGTGATCCTAACTGAAGCAGATATCAACCAAAAAAGTGATTCTCACCAACTTGGATGTGCTGTTCTAGCACAGCCCAAAAGTTCGATAATGAGCGGTTTTCCTTTTCATATTTTTTATTTTTACAAAGATTATGGTCAGTTTCTTGACATGGTAAAGCATCAAAGGCCCCAGGTTTGTACAATTTGTTTTTAAGAGTTGCAATAGGAGATTATCAAGGCCTTGCACGGATGGCAGCAGTATATATAGCAGATGCTTTGAAGAGCAGCATTTAGTTCAGACCTCAATGGGACTCAACACATGGCGAAGGCAGCCCATTTTACACTAGGGGTGGGTGGACTCACAGAGTTTCACTCTGCAGAATTCCAGGGGCCTCATTTATGAATAGTGACGCATCGCTGCGTGAAAACAGCGATGCGCCACTTTTCACTGCGCACTCCTTGCGGCACCAATGATGCGTCATATTTAATGTATGACGCATCATGTTGCAAGAACATACAGATACGTCAGTATTTCTGACGCATCTGTAAGCGCAAAAGTGACGCACTGCTGGAGTGTGTCACAAAAGTGACGCAACTCCAGCAATGCGTCCTTTCACATGGGGAAAGCCCCATGTGAAAGGGCTTGCGTCAGTCTTACGCCTGCTGTGAGGCAGGTGCAGGATTTTGACGCAACAGCATCCTAAAAGTGACGCAGTGAAATCTCATAGATTTCACTGCGTCACTATTACGAGGCTTTTTGCGGGGGAACGCCCCCTCTGCATACATTATACCTGACGCAGGTATAATGTGGCGCAGGGGTTTAAAAAGTGACGCATCTACCTAGATGCGTCACTTTTTAAATATGGCGCAACAAGGCGCATTTTGTATGCCGCTGGTGCGTCACAAAAAGTGACGCACCGGCGGCGCAAAACTGACGCAAGGCCTCATAAATAAGGGCCCATGAAGGCACATGAGGACCCACAAGATTCTGCAGAGTTCCTCGAGTTGGTGGAAACAGCATGTTGCGCTGATTTTTTGCTCTGGGAGCTTGTTCTGAGCTGCAAATTAAGCACAAACAGCACCACGAGGTGCCCCTGAGGGCACTGTGTCTTTGTTACCGCTCGAGAAAATGTTCTATTCGAGTGGCAGCTTTTTCACTGTGAATGGTCATGACTGCCGGCTCTGACAAAAAATCTCTGGGTGCCGTCCTAGCGCCCAAAACTCTCACTGGGTAAGGACGATTCTCGCTCCCACGCACCAATTTAACTTTGGCAAACCACACATGTGAAAATACACCTCCACACAGCGTGTGGAGGGTTTTGCCGGAACTCCACATTACAAGCGTAACGCAGTTAGAAAAACTTTGCGAACTTCGCCAGCAGAGCGGAATTCATCACCCACTCTATCCAGGTGCTGTCTCTATTGCGAGTAGCCCCATGTCACCTCATGCCAGCACATACTGTGGAGCATAAGTCAGATTTTGTACAAATGGGACCTTTCTATAGTGTCTTTGTACATGCTGTGAATACATACGTTGACTTTTTGAACTTTGAGTCGTCTGCACTATCATCACACTGTATACATTGCAACGAGTTCGCATAATTCAACTTAAGGAGCAACAAGATTAAAGTGCCATGTACTTTATTGTTATTAATCATTAAGAAGTGAATGTTTGAATGTTGTTGCATACCCTGAACCCAGTGCTTAATTTGTGAAAGTTGTGCTCAGAAGAAAGTGGCTGGAGTAAAACATATCTCCACGCCAAATACCAAGGTTGGTAGTCTTATATCCCACTAACGGTCCAGGTGGAATAACTGAGGGGCATATTATCAAGGGGGTTTATCTCTGCTTTTTTGGCTTTAAAAGCCAAGGAAGCGGAGATAAAATTATCTCCCTATTACCTAGCTGTCGCTAACACCAGTTAGCGACAGCTAGTAGGAGATAGCGACCATCTTGGGCCCCACTTTGCATGTCAGTGATATTTATCACTAATGACATGCAAAGGGGCATGCAAAGTGGGCGTGCCAAGATGTTAGCGACTGGAAACAGTCGCTAACATCGCTATCTCCTATTACCAACTGTTGGAGATATTTGCGCTAAGCGCGAATATCTTTAACAGCTAACACCTGCCCTGAGCAGTTCTTAGCCATGTTATCCAATGGGTGGTGGATAACATGGCTAAGAGCATTAGCTCGGTAATGCATGAATATTGCTGACATTTCAGCGATATTCATGCATTGCGGCCGATTTTTATCGCATTTGCGATAAACCTTGGTAATACCAAGGTTTATCTGTGATAAAAATCGCCGCAGCTCAGCGGTAAATTTTTGTCTCTAACCAAGCAATAGCGATAATTATCGCTATTGCTTGGTAATATGCCCCTGAATTTGCAATCAAGGCCTATATGTAATGAAGCAGTCTCCCAGTTGTTTAACTGAACTCGAAATGCCATGCGCCTTGGCGTGGATTGAATACATAAACAATTTTATGCCAAATACCATTGCGGACTGGAGACACGTTTACACGTGCGGCTGTCAGTCACATAAATATAAATCTAGGAACAAGTTATTTATACTTCCCAAAAGCATAATAAACAGCAATCCTCTTCTACCAAAAGATGTATCTCAAACTCGCCTGTGGAAATTATGCAGTACTGTCTGTCCTGATATTCCATTAAAGTAATTGAACCATCTTCCGTTCGATGCATCTCAAAGAAGGGAATTATCTGAGAAGTGTTTCACCAATCGCTGCGTGAAATAAGCACTTACTGCAGAAACCACTAACAGCCGTACCTGGAGTAATTTCTGCAGAACGGGTGCTGCGCTCTTGAGGTCACGGCGAATGGGAAGAGATCAAGGCAGAAGTAGCACTCTGCAAATCAGGAGAGGGTGTTTTTTGGTAACCAATATACGGCCAGCTCTTGCATTTTAGCAGCGGTTGAAGCCATAACAAAGTATGGAAACTGGATCCGATGGTTTAGACAGTACGTTTGAGGATGTGGTCAGCGAGTTTGGGGTTGGGGCCAGAGACAACTTTCTTGATCTTTCAGCTAAAATAATGTATACACCTTAAAAGAAAAGTAAATAGAAGTTCAACGAATCTGTGGGAAATGTAGGTAGGGAAAGCTCAGTTGTATAACGAACACATATGACGTCTCAGCAGCCGCGGCCGGCAGTGGGAGTACCTGCAGGGCGGTGACATGGGGAGGAGGAGGGGCAGGGTGGGGGGTAGTAACGTATGGATTATGGAGTTTTACAGGTAAGTAAACATTTAAATAAATAAAACGAATGTCGTTGCGCGCACTGCATTGCATTTGGGGATGCAGTGCACTCAACGAAAATAGTTTTATTTATTTAAATCTTTACTTACCTGGGAAGCCCCGTAATCCATACATTACTACCCCCCTGCCCCTCCCCCTTCCCACGTCACCGCCCTGCAGGTACTCCCATTAACGGCAACGGCTGCGTCTCTGTATCTAACTGGAGGGTCCATTTTAGGCCCGGTCACTTTTTAAAATTGTGGTTGGTGCACTGAGGGATAATTACATGTATATTTATGGATCTATCATGACATCCCAGTTTGAGACAGAATGCATAGTAAATATCTAAGTCATGAGTTTAATTTAACAAAAATGAATGCATATTATCAGGATGCTGCAGTTTTATACAATATATTGCACACAGTATGCAACGTTTAGCGTCGTAGTTGCACTCTTTTTTGACACAGCCATGATGCAAAATGCTAGTCGAGAATTACAAAGTTACGTGAGTACCGATTTGTGTCACCTTATGTGGCTTAATAAAAACCAGTAACACAAAAGATCTTTAAATTACACTGCGTTGGGTAGACATTACATGGGGGCGCATGGGCATTCCCATGGGCCAAGGGTGGGCCAATGTATTTTTTTGCACCTCTCTTCACTTATTATTTAGCTGATGTGTATTTGTGACCATATTCCAAAAACCATATATGCATTTGTTTGTAGCTTTTAAATATAAGGTGTTTCTTAACTAATGGATACGAATATTATTATATAATTTTTTAAATAATAATAAATATTTTTTCAGATATTCTTTATTATTATTAAGAAAGATTTACCATGACAAAAAAAAGCCCAACAGAGAAAGGAAGAAAAGAAACAGTACTATTTAAAAAAAAGACAACAGCAGGAATTTGATAAACTACAACATGGGGCAAACAAGAAAAAGTCTTGAGGTAAGATAACAAAAGATTTTATTAAAAGACTTTCAAGAACTAGAAAAAGTTTTACAAATGCTGAAAATAGAAAGATTACTATTAGAACGAAGAAAAATTAAATAAAAAAAGGACAAATTAATGGAAATTTACGAAATGAGAAAACAATTAATGTTGGAAAAAGAATGAATGAGTATCATAATATTAGAAAATAAATGTACAAAGGTAGAGTAGTACAACATGTATTAAGACATTTGAAAAAATATAAAAGAAGATCTGCATTTTATAAAAAGAAACAACAGATTGAAAGTATAGTTGAAAAGGCTTTTGGATTGAAAAGAAGATTGTTTATATTAATTCTTAAAAGAATGCGAACTTTGGATAAACCAATTAATTCTGTGAATGACAAATGTAAATGGAAAAGAATAATCAACAGAACTAACTTTTGCAAATTATTTTGGGGTGAATGGAAGCACTCTTCTAGTTCAGAACTTTTTTTTAATGACAAAAGCTTTTTTCAAAATAATACATTAGTTCACACAGTTGATACCAGTGGGCGTGCTTATGAAGTGAAGAATGGTTGTGCAATTGAAAAAGAAAATATGGTTCCCCGAGATGTAGAAGAAGTGATAGCTGAAGAAGTCCAAGGGAGACGTACTCAAGCACCCGCGTGTACGTTGGATTGTAGTAGTATTTGTAGTATACGACAGGAGTCTATTGATATTTTACGAAATTTCTTACGAGAGTACACAAAAAAAAGTAAGAATCTAAAGATTAAGATGTTGCAAGGACTTGATCCTTGTAAAGTGCGAAAAAATATCGGCTTGCAAGGTCATTCTCTGGCTTGTCTCTCTAGAAAAGTGTGTCAAAGTGTTTTTCATCATTTGAGAATGTTAGCAGCACATCACTCTCAAATGTGGAAGTTAGTAAGAAGATTGTACTATGTAAAAAGTCCTGCAATAATTTTAAGTGACTCTTTTGCATGGGTTAGATTCAGACGTAAAAAAAGTTTGCGATGAAATAGAGTTTTGTTACTTTGGTCCTGAACAAGAGTGTAGAGAAAGTGAGTTTGATAGGTGTAGGTGCTGAACAAAATGTTGAAGATAGTAGTACTGAGAAGTTTGAAGAAGAAGTTACTGGGATAGGGTTTGCCACTGCAACGGTAGCGGTGGCATCCTACTTTCAGGTACAGGACTGCCGCACCCCTTGCGGACTGTATAGCATTCCGTTACGGTGGCAGGTGTACTTTGTTCATCCGCCATGGTAAAAGAGCCCTATGTTTGTATTTGTTGTCAATGAACTCACTATAGAAATCAAACTAGGAATGTTGATCTGTATTTAAAAAGTGAAAAAGAAAACAATGATAAGTGTAAGGAATTTGGAGCTTATTTGTTGGTGGAAGATTGGTTAGAGTTGGGTAGTGGTCAATGTATTTGTAAATATTGTTATACCAAATTAGATGAGAACAAAATGCCAGCTAGAGCTGTACATAATAACCTGGAGTTAGTCGCTATTCTCATAGAACTGGTAGATCTAAACATGTATGAGTCTATTCTGATTCAATCTGTGCACCCTTTTCAAGCTATTGTTCGTATGGAGCCTAAAACAGGTCCATCAGATTTATAAAAAGGCTTAAAAGGAAAAGTTGGGTATTTACCTTTGGATGTTAAAAACAAATCTTGAAACTATTGGTGTGGAGAAAGAGGAAACTGAAACTGTAGTTATTCTAATTAATGGTGTTCCTACGAAGAGTCGGAAAAAATGGCAAGAATTATTATATGTCAGCAAAGTGCAAAAGGCTACATTATATCTCACAAAAAACAATGTTTACTACAAAAATGTGCAGGTGGAAGAAGAAGAAATCGATTTAGTTAATGATAGCAAAATTTCAAGTGGCCAAATTGAAAAATTGGATATCTCCAAAAGTGAAGAAATTTATGAACATTATAGTGTACATACTTTACATTCAAAGGAAGTGATTGGAAATACTATTGAATTATTCCAAATGAAGAAAGCAAAGGGAACTCCAATGAGTGTTTGGGAAAGAAGTTTGGAAGGTCGTTATTTTCCACAGTTCTTCCCCACTGTAAAAGGTGGATGATATGATGAACTACCAGGACAGATTCCAGCATCAGAATATCGTACAACAAGATTGTACTCAGAAGATCCAAGATTTTGACAATGTATTCCAGATATATTTAATCTTTTGTTTGAAAGTGACTTGTCTGGACTTTCATATGCAGAGAAATATATATTAAAAGCAGGAGTTCATCTTCAACATGTTTCTGCACAGGAATTCATGGACAAAGTTTAACAGAGAGACGATCATTTAGAATCTCAATTGATTTATTTGATGGCGTGTCAGCATGGTACTAATGGGTATTGGTATTGTTGTCATGGAGAACTTAAATGTATGTTAAGGAACTTAGGAACCCCTACATGGTTTGTCAAGCTAAGCTCTGCTGAATACGCATGGGGTGATTTACTTGAATACCTTCGAGAAGCAAATTCAAATATTAAAAACATTGAATTCAAAACAGCTGGAGAGCAATGTTCCTTGGATACAGTAAATGTGTGCTGAACTGCAGATGTTTTATTCATAGGTTTCAAGCTCTGATGTCTTTTATCTGCAACAAAAACAACCCACCTCTTCGAGAAGCTATTGTTTTCTTTTGGAGAAAGGAGTACCAAGCTAGCGGTACTCATCATATACATATGCTTTTATGGATTAAAGATGCACCTAAGTTTGGAACTGATTCAGATGAGACTGTTTTATCTTTTATTGAAGACTATGTTACATGTGCTATACCAAAAACAAGAGAAGAAAATACCTTAAGACAACAAGTTTTACGGTTTCAAACTCATCGATGTGGCAAATAACGTTGACGGAAATACAAGTCAAAGGAAAAGTTTGATACCAAATGTTTTTTTGGATTTCCACATCCAGTAATATCAAAAGGAAGAGTCAACAGTTTCATGTCAACTGTGAGGCATACCATCACTAGAAAATCTCCCAAAAATACTTACAATTTAAAAAAGAAGTGAGCAATCAAAGTATATTATTGATTATAATCCAGTGGTTTTGTCGATGTAGAATGCAAATATGGATATCCAGTATGCTGCAAATAATTCCATTGCTGTTGCTCGGTATGTTACATCATACATAACAAAATCTGGAAAGACGGAGTTAAAAGAAATGTGGGAAGACATTTTCCAAGAGAAGACTCTTAGTAAGAAATTGTGCAGCTTTAGTTTGGAGATGCTGTCCCATCGCGAGATTGTATCCTACAAATGTTTGGATCGGTTGACCTCTGCAAGTTTATATTCAAAGTCAAGAGGAATCATTTGGGTTAGTCAAGGTCTTGCTGCAACACGAAACTGAGTACTTAAATCTATACAAGATATTGAATATTTAGCATTAATTGAACTAGAAAGCACTGATATTGTTAAAACAAACATGTTGAATACGTATTATACTAAAAGAAGCCACTATCTCAAAAACATATGTCTCTATGCATTCCTACAATACTACAGCTTTAAAAGAAATATTACGAAGAACATTAATACAGAGAAATATGCAGTGATTGGTTCTGACGGATGTTTGGTGAAACATAGTAAAGGAAATCTCATTAATGACAGGAAAATGAGATGCGATACTCCAGATAAAGGGAAATTGTACCATTTAGCACTTCTGCAACTCTTCAAGCCTTGGCATACTGAAATGGAATTACTTGGAGAATTTTAGTCACAAGAAGATTCTTTAAATGCATGTAAAGATAGCATTGAACGCACAGTTTTTCAAAATTATCTACAAATGTTGAATGAAAAAATTCAACAAGAAGCTACTATTGCAACTGATATTGCTTGAGACAGTTCTTAAGACAGTCACAGTTCTGCTCCACTGAGTCAAGATCCAATAGGGGAACCAATTCTTGGAAAATGATATAAAGGATATTATGGAGTTGGGAAACTTCAAAGAGCAACTAGTATTGAACAGAAAGAAATATATCAGCAAGTTCCATAACAGATCGACCACGGTTTACTTCATGAAAATAAAGATTGCAACTGCACATCATTTACACCTATCTGAATGTATATCAGTGGTCAAGCTGGTACAGGAAAAAGTTTCTCCATGAAAATTTTGACCAGTTGTTTACAGAAAACCAGTGAATGACATTTATCTTGTGTTGTAACCGCTCCAACTGGGTTAGCAGCCCACAAAATTAAAGGGATTACATTACACCATTTACTAATGGTACTTTTTAAACATGAAAACAAGTTGGAATATCACAAGCTTTGAACAATGATTTTTTTTTAACAATTGTATTGATTGCATTTTTTTGCCCACTGTTACATAATGATCAAGATTGAAATCACTGTGTATAGTGAAATTCTATAGAATCTGAAAACAGCAAAAAAGGCAAACTGAATGTGTTATGCAATTGTAAAATTATGTTGTGTTCTTAAAACTATAATATTATCTGTAATAACAATATTTTACTTTTCTTTTACAGAAACTAATTCTAAACTTTGAAAATATTTTAAATAAATTATAATAAAACAACTGAAAATATGTTTCAAACAGTTTCATATCTATTTCAAATAAGATTAAGTCACCCAAGTACTACCCATGCACTGCTACAATCAGCTGTGCACTACCAATAAAATCCGCTACCCGCCTACACACTACTCATTCACAACTTCAATGAGCCAGGTAGTACCCATGCAGTCCAGCAATCATTCTGTCACTCCACATGCACACATTCTATCACTCAGCCAGTACCATGTACTTATCCAATCACTTGCAAATTCATCATGCACTCTCCTTGCAGCACACTAATCATCCAGCCAGTACCCATGAACTCATACAATGACCCAGGCACTAACACATGCATTGCTACAATCCCCTGTGCACTACCCATGCAGTCCTCTAACCACCTATACACTACTGATTTGCTCCTTCAATTCCCCAGGTAGTACCCATGCAGTCCAGAAATCACCCTGTCACTCCCCATGCACATCTCTAATCACTCAGCCAGTCGTAGGTACTCATCCAATCACTACGCCAATACCCAAGGACTTATAAATTCACCATGCACTCTCTTTAAAGTACTTTAAACATTCACTTAGTACCATTTACTCATGCAATGACCAAGCCACTAACACATGCACTGCTACACACCCCTGTGCACTACCCATGCAGTCCTCTAACCACCTACACACTACTTATTCTCTCCTTCAATTCCACAAGTAGCACCTATGCAGTCCAGCAATCACACTGTCACCCCCCGTGCACTCCTACAATCACCCAACCAGTACTAAGTACTTATTCAATCACTCTGCCAATACCCAAGGAATTTTTAAATTCACCATGCACTCTCTTTGAAGTACTCTAATCATCCAGTCAGTACCCATGTACTCATGCAATAACCCAGGCACTAACATATGCACTGCCACAATCCCATGTACACTACCCATGCAGTCCTATAATCACCCACACACTACTCATTTGCTCCTTCAATTACCCAGGTAGTACCCATGCAGTCCAGAAATCACCCAGCTCTCCCCATACACTCCTCCAATCACCCAGCCAGTACTATGTACTATTTACTTATCCGATCACTTGGCCAATACCCAAGCACTTATAAATTCACCATTCACTCTCCTTGCAGTACTCTAATCATTTAGTCAGTACCCATGTACTCATGTAATGACACAGGCAGTAAACATACACTGCTACAATCACCTGTGCACTACCCATACATTCCGCTATCCACCTAGACACTGCTCATTTACACCTTCAATTACCCCAGCAATAGACATGCAGTCCAGCAATCACCCTGTTACTACCCATGCACTCCTTCAATCACCTAGCCAGTACCATGTAGTTATCCAGTCACTCTGCCAACTCGCAAGCACTTATAAATTCACCATGCAGTCTCCTTGCAGTACTCTAATCATCCAGTCAATACCCATGTACTCATGCAATACCCAGGCACTAACACATGCACTGCTACAATCCCATGTGCACTAGCCATGTGGTCCTCTAATCACCCACACACAACTCATTTGCTCCTACAATTCCCCAGGTAGTACCCATGCAGTCCAGCAATCACTCTCCCTTCTTATGCACTCCTCCAATCACCCAGACAGTACCATGTACTTATCCAATCACTCCACCAATTAACAAGCACTTATAAATTCACCATGCACTCTCATTGCAGTACTCTAATCATCTAGCCAGTACCCATGTACTCATGCAATAACTCAGGCACTAACACATGCACTGCTACAATCCCCTGTGCACTACCCATGTACTCCTCTAACCACCCATACATTATTCATTCGCTCTTTCAATTCCCCAAGTTTTACCCATGTAGTCCAGCAATCACCCTGTCACTCCCCATGGACTCCTCCAATCACCTAGCCAGTACTATGTACTTATCCAATCACTCGGCCAATATCCAATCACTTATAAATTCTCCATGCTCTCTCCTTGTAGTACACATGTACTCATGCAATAACCCAAGCACTAACACATGCACTGCTACTAATCCCCTGTGCACTAGCCATGTAGTCCTCTAATCACCCACACACTACTCATTTGCCCCTTCCATCATCCAGCCAGTACTATGTATTTATCCAATCACTACGCCAAAACTCAAGCACATATAAAGTCACCATGCACGCTCCTTGCAGTACTCTAATCATTTAGTCAGTACCCATGGACTCATGCAATGACCCAGGCAGTAACCATGCACTGCTACAATCATCTGTGCACCACCCATACAATCCGCTAACCGCCTAGACCCTGCTCATGTACACCTTCAATTACCCAGGTAGTACCCATGCAGTCCAGCAATCACCCTGTTACTACCCATGCACTCCTCCAATCACCCAGCCAGTACCATGTAGATATGCAGTCACTCTGCCATCTCCCAAGCACTTATAAATTCACCATGCAGTCTCCTTGCAGTACTCTAATCATCCAGCCAATACCCATGCACTCATGCAATAACCCAGGCACTAACACATGCACTGCTAAAATCCCCTGTGCACTAGCCATGTAGTCCTCTAATCACCCACACATTACTCATTTGCTCCTTCAATTCCCCAGGTTTTACCCATGCAGTCCAGCAATCACCCTGTCACTCCCCATGCACTCTTCCAATCACCCAACCAGGAATAGGCACTTATCCAATCACTCCGTCAATACCCAAGGACTTATACGTTCACCATGCACTCTCTTTGCAGTACTCCAATCATCCAGTGAGTACCCATGCACTCCTCCAATCACCCAGCCAGTACTAGGTTCTTTTCCACTCACTCCACCAATACCCAAGGACTTATAAATTCAGCATGCACTATCTATGCAGCACTCTAATAATCCATTCAGCACTCATGCACTCATACAATGACCCAGGCACTGACACATGCACTGCTACAATCCCCTGTGCACTCCCCATGCAGTTTTCCTACCACCTACACATTACTCATTCTCTCCTACAATTCCACATGTATTACCCATGCAAACCAGCAATCACCCTATCTCTTCTCATGCACTCCTCCAATGACCCAGCAAGTAGTAGGTACTTATCCAATTACTCCGCCAGTACCCAAGGACTTATAAATTCACCATGTATTGTCTTTGCAGTATTCTAATCATCCAGTTAGTACCCATGTACTCATGCAATAACCCATGCACTAACACATGCACTGCTACAATCCCCTGTGCACTACCCATGTAGTCCACTAATCACCCTCACACTATTCATTAACTGCATCAATTACCCAGGTAGGACCCATGCAGTTCAGCAATCACCCTGTCACTCCCCAAGCACTCCTTCAATCACCCAGCTAGTACTATGTATTTATCCAATCACTACACCAATGCCCAAGCACATACAAATTCACCATGCACTGTCCTTGCAGTACTCTTATCATTTAGTCAGTACCTATGTACCCATGCAACTAACCCAGGCAGTATCCATGCACTGCTACAATCACCTGTGCACTACCCATACAATCCACTAACCGCCTAGACACTGCTCATTTAAACCTTCAATTACCCATGTAGTGCCCATGTAGTCCAGCAATCAGCCTGTTACTACCCATGCCCTCCTCCAATCACCCAGCCAGTACCATGTAGTTATCCTGTCACTCTGCCAACTCCCAAGCACTCATAAATTCACCATGCAGTCTCCTTGCAGTGCTCTAATTATCCGGCCATGTTCTCATGCAATAACCCAGGCACTAACACATGCACTGCTACAATCCCCTGTGCAGTACCCATGTAGTCCTCCAATCACCCACACACTACTTATTTGCTCCTTCAATTCCCCAAGTTGTACCCATGCAGTACAGCAATCACCCTGTCACTCCCCATGCACTCCTATAATCACCCAGACAGTACAATGTACTTCTCCAATCACTCCGCCAATTACCAAAGACTTATAAATTCACCATGTACTCTCATTGCAGTACTCTATTCATCCAGCCAGTACCCATGTACTCAGCCAATAACCCAGACACTAACACATGCACTGCTAAAATCCCCTATGCACTACCCATGTACTCCTCTAACCACCCACACACTACTCATTTGCTCTTTCCATTCCCCAGATAGTACCCATGCAGTCCAGCATTCACCCTGTCACTCCCCATGCACTCCTCCAATCACCTAGCCAGTACTGCGGACTTATCCAATCACTTGGCCAAGATCCAATCACTTATAAATTCACGTGCTCTATCCTTGTAGTACTCTAATCATCCAGTCAGTACCCATGTACTCATGCAAAACCCCGCCACTAACACATGCACTGCTACAACCCCTGTGCACTACCCAGGTAGTCCTGTAATCACCCACATACTACTAATTCACTCCTTGAATTACCCAGGTAGTACCCATGCTGTCCAACAATCACCCAGCCAGTACCATGTACTTATCGAGTTACTTCGCCAACTCCAAAACACTTATAAATTCACCATGCAGTCTCCTTGCAGTACTCTCATCATCCAGTCACTACCCATGTACTCATGCAATAACTCAAGCACTAACATATTCACTGCTACAAACCCCTGTGCACTACCCATGCAGTAGTCTAACTACCTACCAACTACTCATTCCTTCCTTCAATTACCCAGGTAGTACCCATGCAGTTCAGCAATCACCTTGTCACTCCCCGTGCACTCCTCCAATCACCCAACCAGTGCCATGTACTTATCCAATCACTCTGCAAAACCCAAGCACTTATAAATTCACCATGCACTCTCCTTGCAGTACTCTAATAATTTAGTTAGTACCCATGCACGTATGCCATGACCCAGGCAGTAACCATGCCCTGCTACAATCACCTGTGCACTACCCATGCAGTCCTCTAATCACCTAGGGGCAGATTTATCAACCAATTTTTTAGTCGCAAACACTGCAAATCGCAAAAAAACAGCGCTTGCGACAAAAAAATAGAGAAATGGTATGTATGAAAGAATTTGCATTGCAATATAAGGAATTGCACAAATTGCGCCTTACGTTGCGAGAACATCTTTTCTGCGAATATATTTGCGAATTTTAATTTTGCGAGTTTTTATGTCTGGGAAAATCACAAACTAGAAATCGCAAATTAAAAAATGGCATTGACATGTATGAAAAGTTCGCAAATTGCGAATTTGTGAAATTTGCATTTAGAGAAATTGCAATTAACACCAAATGCATGCAGGTGGTAACCAGGGTGAAAGTATAAAAAGGAACCCACAATGCGATTGAAAGTTCCAAAATGGCACTGCTATACCTGATATCCAGGAGGCTGCGTATCCATGCCCTTGCACAGAGGAGACAGAGACAGGAGCAAATATTCAGACTGCGCATCATGCTGTTTCAGCAGAGTGAAGAGGACATCTATGATGAGTACAGATTGCACCCACACACCATCTTGGACCTCATGGATGAACTGAAACCTTTTTTGGAGCACCCAACAGGCAGGACACAATCAATTCTTACCCATGTGCAGGTATTGTGCTCACTGCACCTTCTGGCGTCAGGGTCTTTTCAAAGCGTCATAGCAGAAGTTGGTGGGGTGTCCCAGAGTGCTCTTTCGCACTTTTTTCATGCCTTTTTAGATGCAATGATGAACAGGCTTCAACATCACATCTACTTTTCAAACACCCAACAGGCATTGCAAGAAACAAAACTTGATTTTTACCAAATTGCACGTTTTCCCCATGTTATTGGCTACATTGATGGCACCCATATTGCCATCACACCACCAGCAGCTACAGAATATGTCTTCAGGAACAGGAAAAGCTACCATTCCCTAAACATCCAGATAGTGTGCAATGCCAAATACATAATCAATGATATTGTGGCCAAATACCCAGGCAGCACCCATGACTCCTTCAGTTTCCGACGTAGTTGGATTCATGGACGTCTGAGTGCTGGACAGTATGGAGAGGGATACCTGCTTGGTAAATATATCTCACACATCCATCCTTCCATACATTAGTAAATTGCCAGTGGAACATACACTTACTCTTACTTTGCTTCCATGCAGGTGACAGTGCCTATGCAGCGCGCGACTTCATCCTAACGCCATATTTAAATCCATCAAATGCAAGTGAGAGAAGATACAACAGGGCACACCGGTCAATGCGCAGCATCATAGAATGCACATTTGGCATTTTAAAAAGCAGTTTCTTGTGCATACACAAAAGTGGAGGGGCATTGCAGTACAGGCCTGAAACCTGTTGTAAGATTGTAACAAGCTGCGCGATGCTACATAACATGGCAATGAGGAAAGGCACAGACATTGTTGTGAGTGACTCAGACACATCAGATGATGATTGCATACCTCCCCCTGGCAGGGCAACAGCAGGAGTAGGAGCAGCGGCTGGACGGCAGAGAGGGTGTGAGATCACACGCAATTACTTTTAGGTAAGAAAAGTAGTCTCTCAACATATCAGTGTTTTGCAGGTGCTATGTTTAATCACACTTCACACACTTTATTGTATAATAACCCATGACATGTTACAGCACAGTCATGGCACTGTTTCATAAAGTAAAATACCAGACATATGTCTAAATAACATAGGAAGACGTAGTGCAATATAGAACTTGACTTTCTACGGTGGCGGCTAGGTGCAGGGCAGTGTTTGAATTCTGTGCTCTCCATTACAGGTGTATTAGCAGCATCATGTCTGCCACTTCTGCGCTGAGTGACTTGCGCTGTTGGAGTCGGATTGTTACTACTCCTGCTAGAGGTGTCCTCACTCTCTGCAGAAGCCATTAGTGTGCTGGCACCAGAGTTGGCAGTTTGTAAGATTTCCACAGCACTTGTCACTTGATCCTGGCCTCTAGCAATGTTTTGAGTGCATTGACTCATCTCCCTCTGCATGGTGATGCTGCGCCTAGTAAAGTTAGATGTCACTGTACAGAGGCAGTTAATAGCCTTTGTGTAACTATGCATTCGCCCATGAGCACGATCAGCAGCCCTGTTTCTAGATTTCTCTGTGTGCTCCAGTGTCATGCATGATTTGTCAATTGCAGCTGCCATCGACTTCATGCCCTCACCCATGTTTTGCTGATTGTAGTTTAATTTTGTGAGCTGTCTATTGATTGACCGAAGTGCCTTAAGTTGCAGGCCTGCACATCAAGCATGTCCTTCTCCAGACCAGCAAATACTGTGGGTGTCTCAACATGATTTGATTTGATTTGTAATTTTATAGAGCGTGCAAATGCCCTTGGGCGTCTTGGCGCTGAAACACTGCTACTCCTGGATCTTTCAGCACTGTATGCTCGTGTTCTTCTTTGGGGTTGCTGTTGGCCTTGGCTCTCACCAGGGACCACTGTGTCTTGGCCACTGCCTCTTGCATCCCCATGAATGTCCATATCTTCCGACAAAGGAGGCAGAGGGGGCACATGTCTGGGCTTCCTGCACACAATTGGAGTGGACACACGTTCCTCACTACTTTCACCTTCTGTCCCAGATCCAACATAGACTTGTGATTCACCTCCCTCTGCGAGGTCCCTTGGTGCCCTCTTTTGTGCTGTGGATGCAGAGTGAGTCATATGAGTTTGTGTTTTGTTCTGCATCTTGGAACAAATAAAGCTTTCTGTTTTGAACTTCTATCAATCCTGACACTCTCATTTTGACTACAAACAACACCACAATGTGTTGGCCTGTTTTTCATTGCTACCAAATACAGACTATCCTTGGTAAGACTACAACTCCCATGATGCATTTGGATATGTATGTAATGCAGTGTACCTGGACTTAAACCTTCTTTGCACAATGTGCATCTATGTAAATTGTGTGCATGCATCACCTAGCTACTTTTAACTTTCCCACATGCATCTACCTTGAGAACTTGGAGAAGGGTCAAAGCTGTCAATATGTGCCATTCCACTGACACTCTCAGGCAGGAAAGTGGCCTCCACAAGTTCCTCATGTGGTGTTGGTTGCCCTGCAGTAGAAGTATCACCTCCAGTCTTTTGTGCCTCCTTTCACCTTTCACCTTTGAGACACCCTTTCTTTGGATCTCTGGCGCATATCGTACCATCTTTTCCTTAATTCTTCGATGGTACGTGTGGTGACTCCCACAGCATCCACCTTCTGTTGTATGTCGAGCCAGATCTTCCTCGTTCTGGATTCAGGAACTTTCAATGCTTTTTTTCCAAAAAGCAGTTCATGGCTCTACACCGTCTCCTCTAATAATACTTCCTGCTCCTTTTCTGAAAACGTATGTTTTCTTTTCCTCTTTTCCTCTTTTCTCAATCCATGCCCTCCTGTGTGCTCTGGGACTCGATTGCAGAGCTAGCAGTTCAGTTCAGCCTCCAAACACTCTCCTAACTGCCACTGGGTGTGGCTCAGGCAAGCAGGTGCAGGTGATCACTCCCTCTTCCTGGTTGTGATGTCATCCACCTGCTCCTGCTTTGCAGATTCACGTTTTTGCGATTTCTTAATTTGCAAATTTTGCAATTTAAGAAATCACAAGGTATTCTGAGATTTTTTTGCGATATTTAAGAAATCGCGAATTAACTGCGATTTATTACATACATCCCGTTTTGCGAATCTGCAACTTCGAATCGCAAAATTTTGCAATTACAGAATCGCAAAACAGATTCTTGATACATCTGCCCCTAGACACTACTCATTCGCTCCTTCAAGTACCCAGGGAGTATCCATGCAGTCCAGCAATTCCCCTGTCTCTACCCATTCACTCCTTCAAACACCAAGTCAGTACTATGTATTTATCCAATCACCCCGCCAATACCCAAGCGCTTATAAATTCACAATGCACTTCCCTTCCACTTTCCCAATTACCCATACATTACCTCTACACTCATGCAAACTTTCAGCAATTAGCCATGAACTTACAAAATCATGCAAGTAGCACATATGTAGTTAAGAAATCACCTAGACATTACCAATGTACTTCTCTAATCACCCAGGCACAAATCATTCCCTCATGCAACAACCCTGACACTACTTATGCACTGCTGCAATCATCCATGCACATATAAAATCCCCATGCACAATCCTTTCTCTTCTCCAATCACTCAGGCACTACCCATATGCTCATCCAAGTGTACTGGGGATGCCCAGACGTGGGTCCCAGGCACTCCACACCACTGGAGTCAAGCTAGCCGGGCTGATGAGAGGTGTTACCTCAAAACCGGTCCGGTCCTCGGATGCTTGATTCCGTTCTGGGAAGGACATGGCTTTTGTAGTTCGGACTGGACTGTTCCCATGGGGCACAGGGTCAGAGCTGATTTGCATATCGCCATTGTCTAACCCAGGGTGGTGTGGAGTGCAAAAAAACGATGGATTAGGACCCAGATCTTTTGACTGGGTTGAATGTGTGACATTGATCCTCATTCGGTCCATCACCTGTTGTTTTTGCAAACTCGCTATAAGTGTACTGGGGATGCCCAGACGTGGGTCCCAGGCACTCCACACCACTGGAGTCAAGCTAGCCGGGCTGATGAGAGGTGTTACCTCGAAACCGGTCCGGTCCTCGGATGCTTGATTCCGTTCTGGGAAGGACATGGCTTTTGTAGTTCGGACTGGACTGTTCCCATGGGGCACAGGGTCAGAGCTGATTTGCATATCGCCATTGTCTAACCCAGGGTGGTGTGGAGTGCAAAAAAACGATGGATTAGGACCCAGATCTTTTGACTGGGTTGAATGTGTGACATTGATCCTCATTCGGTCCATCACCTGTTGTTTTTGCAAACTCGCTATAAGTGTACTGGGGATGCCCAGACGTGGGTCCCAGGCACTCCACACCACTGGAGTCAAGCTAGCCGGGCTGATGAGAGGTGTTACCTCGAAACTGGTCCGGTCCTCGGATGCTTGATTCCGTTCTGGGAAGGACATGGCTTTTGTAGTTCGGACTGGACTGTTCCCATGGGGCACAGGGTCAGAGCTGATTTGCATATCGCCATTGTCTAACCCAGGGTGGTGTGGAGTGCAAAAAAACGATGGATTAGGACCCAGATCTTTTGACTGGGTTGAATGTGTGACATTGATCCTCATTCGGTCCATCACCTGTTGTTTTTGCAAACTCGCTATAAGTGTACTGGGGATGCCCAGTCGTGGGTCCCAGGCACTCCACACCACTGGAGTCAAGCTAGCCGGGCTGATGAGAGGTGTTACCTCGAAACCGGTCCGGTCCTCGGATGCTTGATTCCGTTCTGGGAAGGACATGGCTTTTGTAGTTCGGACTGGACTGTTCCCATGGGGCACAGGGTCAGAGCTGATTTGCATTACGCCATTGTCTAACCCAGGGTGGTGTGGAGTGCAAAAAAACGATGGATTAGGACCCAGATCTTTTGACTGGGTTGAATGTGTGACATTGATCCTCATTCGGTCCATCACCTGTTGTTTTTGCAAACTCGCTATAAGTGTACTGGGGATGCCCAGACGTGGGTCCCAGGCACTCCACACCACTGGAGTCAAGCTAGCCGGGCTGATGAGAGGTGTTACCTCGAAACCGGTCCGGTCCTCGGATGCTTGATTCCGTTCTGGGAAGGACATGGCTTTTGTAGTTCGGACTGGACTGTTCCCATGGGGCACAGGGTCAGAGCTGATTTGCATATCGCCATTGTTTAACCCAGGGTGGTGTGGAGTGCAAAAAATCGATGGATTAGGACCCAGATCTTTTGACTGGGTTGAATGTGTGACATTGATCCTCATTCGGTCCATCACCTGTTGTTTTTGCAAACTCGCTATAAGTGTACTGGGGATGCCCAGACGTGGGTCCCAGGCACTCCACACCACTGGAGTCAAGCTAGCCGGGCTGATGAGAGGTGTTACCTCGAAACCGGTCCGGTCCTCGGATGCTTGATTCCGTTCTGGGAAGGACATGGCTTTTGTAGTTCGGACTGGACTGTTCCCATGGGGCACAGGGTCAGAGCTGATTTGCATATCGCCATTGTCTAACCCAGGGTGGTGTGGAGTGCAAAAAAACGATGGATTAGGACCCAGATCTTTTGACTGGGTTGAATGTGTGACATTGATCCTCATTCGGTCCATCACCTGTTGTTTTTGCAAACTCGCTATAAGTGTACTGGGGATGCCCAGACGTGGGTCCCAGGCACTCCACACCACTGGAGTCAAGCTAGCCGGGCTGATGAGAGGTGTTACCTCGAAACCGGTCCGGTCCTCGGATGCTTGATTCCGTTCTGGGAAGGACATGGCTTTTGTAGTTCGGACTGGACTGTTCCCATGGGGCACAGGGTCAGAGCTGATTTGCATATCGCCATTGTCTAACCCAGGGTGGTGTGGAGTGCAAAAAAACGATGGATTAGGACCCAGATCTTTTGACTGGGTTGAATGTGTGACATTGATCCTCATTCGGTCCATCACCTGTTGTTTTTGCAAACTCGCTATAAGTGTACTGGGGATGCCCAGACGTGGGTCCCAGGCACTCCACACCACTGGAGTCAAGCTAGCCGGGCTGATGAGAGGTGTTACCTCGAAACCGGTCCGGTCCTCGGATGCTTGATTCCGTTCTGGGAAGGACATGGCTTTTGTAGTTCGGACTGGACTGTTCCCATGGGGCACAGGGTCAGAGCTGATTTGCATATCGCCATTGTCTAACCCAGGGTGGTGTGGAGTGCAAAAAAACGATGGATTAGGACCCAGATCTTTTGACTGGGTTGAATGTGTGACATTGATCCTCATTCGGTCCATCACCTGTTGTTTTTGCAAACATGCAATAATTCAGGCACTACTCAGGCACTACCCATGCACTCATGCAATTACTCGGACATAACCCATGTACTCGTCCAATCATGCAGGCACTACCATACACTCATGCAAGCACCTACGTCCTACTAATGCACTCTTGCAACCACCCAGGTACTATTCATGTACTCATGCAATCTCTCATGCACTACTTACGCAATCTTGCAACCATCTACTCAGTACCTAAACACTCATCCAATCACTCTTAAACTCATCCGTGCGGTGCAGATTTACCCCCGGTGCTGGGCCCTAATGAAAATGGGTGTGGTCATGACGGAACGGTTCCGTCATGAGCACAGATCGACCGATGCTCATGACGGAACAGTTCTGTCACGAGCATCGAAGGGGTTATATTAACCAAGCAAGTATCTACTACTCATCCAGGCACTATTCATGCACACATGTATTCATGCAGATATTATCCATACATTTCATACAGTACGTACAAATTTCTGTTTTTGAACCAGAATTGGTGGTTCTAATGAGAACCTTTTTTTTCTTCTTTTTGTAGTTTATAATTTTTTGTGATTTTCTAACTTTTTTGACATTTTTTGAGTGATTTTTCAAAATTAAACAGAATGAACTCTGACAACTTTCACAACATTTTGCAGTTAGTAACATTGCAAAAACAAAACCAAAATTAACAAAAGTGGTTTGAGATTGCAGACACAACTGCAACCACGGATTGCTCTCCAATGCAGAGAACTTTTTTTGCATTTTATACAACTCTGCTTAAGTCTTGCAAATTCTGGTTTGATGTTGGTTTTCATGCCAGTTGGATAACCAGATGATGTGCTAGATCCTCCAGATTGGGCTTGTTCTGCAGCCTGCTTCGCCAATGTACAACAGTGTTGCTCCCATACAAGGGCACCTGGGTGAATGGTTTGGAGATGCTTGAGCATCGATGAGGTGCCACACGAAAACTTCTTTTCCGAACCACATGACAGGACACTTTTGCACAGAGTGCACATAACTTTGCGTGCATTCACTTTCTTTTGTCCTTCGGGGATGGAAAAGTAAGCCCAGACAACACTTTCAAAACTTTTCTTGACTGGTTCTGGGTCATCATCTTCTTCCTCTGGATGAACCTGTGGTGGGATGCTGGAAGAAGCCATTTCTTCTTGCTGTTTTTGAAATACACCCAAAAAATTGAAAAAAAAGTACAGAGAAATCACAGCTGCAGTCTCTCTGCTGAGGTTCTGCGAAGAAGAATAAAATTGGGTGGGGTCTTGAAAGTTCCAGAATGAAAAAGTAATGAACCAATGAAATTCTTCTTTTAAAAAACTCACCTGGAGTTGTGCACCATGTAGGCACCCAGCGTGCACACATGGCGTACTCTAAAATATACATTTACGAGTAATGTATCTTTATTCTACTTACAAAGACATCATTTCTTGTAAAAAAGAGTAAATAATGTCTTGCTTTAAAATACATGTAAAAGTTATATATATATATATATATATATATATATATATATATATATATATATATATATATATATATATATATATATATATATATATGAAAAAAAGGTTCGTCCTCGGCTCGCTCTGCGCTCGCAGACACCGCTTCCACGCCAGCAAAAATGAGGACCGGACCAACAAAGTCAGCAAGAATGATGTTTTTATTCAACAGAACCAGCGACGCGTTTCGAGCGAAAAGCCCTTGTTCACGCTACAACATGTTTGGAATAATTATGCTTTTTTATATACTTGCAGTGATATTGACACCGCCCCCTGGTGGTGTCCACCATGATCACGTGATTTACAATAAACAGTGAAGAAACACTATCGCTGGTGTCCTATTGCGTTTGCTGACGAGATATGGCATATGATTACTGGTTAAATCCAGAAATTAGTTAAATCAAATTTGATAACATTCCGATCTAATATCGTTAAACACATTTCTATATTGTCAAATTAAGTTTCAACTGACATGTATAGTCTTAATCTGTGCAAACATGCAAATATTTTGTATTGCAGCGAAAGTTAAAGTGCATTGATAGTATAAAAATGTGCATAGGTGAAAGAAAAGATATAATAAAGTGCAAAAATCGCGGGAACATACCATACTACCATGAGAGCAGAGATACATAATAATTCAATATGCATTCACATTGTGTAAAATATCCATCAAACAATCATTTTCTATTTTAAGTTCTCTAAAAAAGTTCCAGGTATAGAGAAAGGTTGTATTCCAAGAAGCTAAAATGAAAATATGTATAAATAGTACCATATTTCATATTTGTACAAACAGCCCCCATACACCACAATTCTAACTAAATATAACAACAAAACACCTTAGTTTGAAACAAAACATACTATGACCTTAAACTAACCATAAAGATCCTAAATATATATACACCTATATACACGTTTGCAAATCTGTACATCTCCATATATACACATCATAAGTTCCATTCAAAAATATATATCTGTATAAACATATCTACAAATTCTACATTCAATTTTAATTTACTATACAATACAAAATTATCCTGGGAGTAATCACAATAAAAACTCATTCATTGAGTCCTGGAATGTAATTGTTTGAATGTAGTAGAAATGCATATATGAAATTTGACCTAATAAAGTGCATAATGTACATCACCATAAGTGTATATCAATCAGAACATCACTAGTTGCAAAAGCAATATCATAGGATAGGAAATTTCTTACGCAAAAAATTCTCCTAATAGGGAACCAAACTAGGGGTGTGTATATTGCCATCGGCTAGAAAAAAGAGAGAGAGAGAGAGAATTCACACAACAAACTACTCCAAGACAGATTACAAAAAATGGTGCATTTCCTCAATATTGTTGAGCCCGTTGGGCCAACGACTATCGAGTTCCAATGTGAATCTGGATTCCAGTTTTCTGAGCTCTGCTTCGCGGTTACCTCCTCTTCTTAAACAAGGTACTGCCCCAATCACAAAATAGCTAAGACAATTCAGATCTCTATTATGTACCCGCTTGAAATGTCGTGCGACCGGGTAGGTTGGGTCACTGTGTAGAATGGCCCGCAAATGCTGTAGTATTCGGACGTGCACCTGGAGCTTAGTGCTGCCCACATATCTAAGCCCACAGGTGCATGTCAGAACATATACCGCATGGTCTGTCTTGCAGGTATAGTTGCCATTGATGGTCTTGGCAACTGTGCTGAACGGGGTAAGGTAATGTGTGGTGATGACTCCGAATTTACAAGCCCTACAGCTGGAGCACTTAAAGAATCCTCTGGTAGGGCGTAGCCATGGAACCTTAGTTTTTAATTCAGGGGCTGCCTTATCCCGATAGTTGCCCATAGTTTTAGCTCGTCTAAAAGTTACAGTGGGGGAAGATGGTAATCTGGTATTGAGTATGTGGTCACTCAAAATGATAGCCCAATTTCTATTGAGGATGGACCTGATTTTTCTGTCCTCTTTACTGTAAGTGGTGATTAGACGCAGGCAATCTAATTGGGATTCTGTATCCTTAGGGGATTCAGTTTCAGGAGGGGAAACAGGAAAAAGGCTCTCCCTAGATCTAGAAAGGGATTTAGTAACTGCTGCATTTATTATGCGCTCAGAATACCCTCTGGCTCTTAATCTGTTCAAAAGTTCTTCTAGACAGGTATTAAAGTCAGAAGGGGAACTACAAATCCTCTTCAGCCTGAGAATTTCCCCATACGGGATTCCAGATATTGTGTGTCTTGGGTGCATACTGGTTGCATGCAATGTAGCATTGCCTGCTGTCTGTTTCCTATGAAGAGTAGTATTCAATGTACCATTGGAGACATACACCTCAACATCCAAAAATTGGATGCGGTTCTTGTTGATATGAGCTGTGAAGTTAAGGTTAAGGGAATTGTCATTGATGTCATGAATAAAGGACAGTGCTTCCTCCTTACTACCTCTCCAAATGATGAAAATATCATCGATGTACCTCAAAAAGCAACTAACCCTCCATCCACGCCTTGTGGCGTACCTTGAGGACCTGCTCCTCCCACCAGCCTACGTGCAAGCACGCATAGCTGGGGGAGAAGCAGGCCCCCATCGCCACTCCTCTCAGTTGCCTATAAATCTCCTTACCAAAGGAGAAAAAATTGTTATAGAGGCACCATTCCATGAGACCTATAATCACCTTGTTATGTTCATAGTACAAGATAGGTCTACTCGATAGGTAGTGTTGTACGGCAAATAATCCTTTTACGTGATCTATGCTGGTATACAGCGATTCAACATCTAGCGAAATAAGCCACATGTCACTCTCCCATACAATTGCAGCAATTTTAGTTAAAAAGTCACTGGTGTCGAGAGTGAAACTGGGGAGTTGCTTTACAAAATCTTGGAGGAAAAAGTCAATATATTCTCCAACCTTTTCACCCACACTGCCTATCACTGACACAATAGGCCTGCCTGGTGTTGGTTGCACGGCCTTGTGTACCTTTGGGATGAGGTAAAGAGAAGGCAAGATAGGAAAATTTACATACATAAATTTGTACTCTTCAGGTGATATTAGGCCTTCTCTTTTCCATTGGCCCAAAGACTTGTGTAGTTTTGATGTTGCCTTCTCATATTCTTTTTGTGTAGTCTTAGCATAGCAGGTTGGGTCCTCAAGTTGGCGCTTGGCTTCAATGATGTAGTCTTGTTTTTGCCAAGGCACCAAATTGCCCCCCTTATCTGATTTCTTGATCACTATGTCAGGATTATTGCCTAGTTTCTTCAACAGTTTATCATAAGCAGTTTATCATAAGCAAGCAAGTTTTATGTGTATCTCCTTCTTGCGATGTTTGTTATTAGTTTGAGTATACAGTCTCTTGATGTCATTTGTGACGCAGTCGTGAACAATGTCAATCGCGTCTTTAGGCATTATGGGTTCGAATTTGGATTTACTGCGAAAGGGACTCAAACCAGCTCCTTTTTGAGGGATGGGGACTTGTCTTAAACGATTTTGTGTCGAATCTTCAAGATTTATTTCTGCATTTTCATTTGAGCTTAGTAAATCATTGGCATCTAAAAAAGTATGTGTATCTGATGCTCGTAGTGCCAATGGCCCATCAGATTCATTCGCCCCATTTTCGTTATTCGGAATATCAAGGTCTTTGGCAGATTGCAAAGAAAAATGTTTTTTTAGTTTTAATTTTCTTATAAAGCAGAAGAGATCAACTCTGGTCATGGTATAGTTGAAGCTTTGTATCAGGGAATAATTTAATCCTACTGAATCAATTGTTCCTCCACTTTATTGAGAACAACATTGGAGAGATTAATAATGGTATTGTCAATTACCGCCGTTTCCCCCATGTTTTTTTCTTTTTCTTTTGCTGTTGCTGCGCCCCGGCGCTGTTTCCTTCTGCGCCGTCGTTCTTTCCTACGTTTGTTCCTCCTTTATTTGGTTGTGGATTGGATTGCCAAGACCTCAAGGTTTGGAGCCTCTCCTCTACTACAAAATCTATTTCCTGCTGGAGATTTTGTGTTTCCAGTCCCATTAAGTTTAAATCAGAGCTGGTGGAACCGGATGATAAAGATTCCACACTAGATGCGCTTGTGACCGATGAATCTGTATTTTGGGCCATTCCGTCTGCATTGGTGGCACCAGATGCTGTCAAGCCGGTACTTGTGGTTGCAGTTGCGTTATTGGTGTTAGATCCAGTGGCATTTTTCTTGTTCGTGTATGCCTGTCTTTTGGCTAAGTTGTATTTCCTGGAAAATGTAAACATCCTGCCATATCGATAGTCGTCTGCATCACGGGTAAATTTGGACGCCTTACAAGCTTTAATTTTCTCCTCATGTTTGTGCAGTTGCTCGTTCATATTATCTGTTAGTTTCTTGATTTCCACAGCGTTTTGGCAAGTACCAATTTCCATTTCTAAAGCCTTAATTTGTTCCAATAATTTAGCACGATCACTGACAGCATATTTAATCAATATACAGACTAAGTTCATGGACGCGGCCAGGTTACTCTCCCCCCACTCTTGTAACATGGCCGGGTCCGGGTTATCAAAGCTGGGAGCCAATAAAATCCTCAGTCCTCGTGGGACCCGACCAACTTCTTCATACTTGCTGAGGGATTTGTGCTCCCACCATTTTGTACATTCAGCTTTGCGCAATTTTAGTAGCTCCTTAAACAACTGTTTTAAATCCTTTGTTTGTGGATTGCCATGTTCACTTTGCGTCTGCTCTCTGTTGTGATTAGAAGATGTGTCTGTGGCATCAAATAATGACAGAGCGGCTTCTTCCCGCTGTTTAACAATTTCATCTTTGTCCATGTTGATAACGGTTCTGTTGTTAAATAATGGATTGTAGCGAGCAAACGTGAATCTTGTGCTCGCTTTTCTATAGCTGCTCAATTACTTCATCACCGGATGACATTGCCGTTGAAAAACACTCACCGCTGGTAGATGGCGGGAACTGCTCCGCGTCCCACGTCCTCCGACGCGATTCCTCAGGGCTGCTCAAACCGCCAAACCCGGTGCGGTCAGGTTTTCAGTACATCCGGGGGCAGCCGCTGTAGTTCCCATGCGAGATCCAAAAGAAGTGATTTGAAGCGGCTGCTAGCTTTCGATGAAGGGGTCCGTTACGGAAGCAAATCGACTTCCGTCAGCATATGAAAAAAAGGTTCCTCCTCAGCTCGCTCTGCGCTCGCAGACACCGCCTCCACGCCAGCAAAAATGAGGACCGGACCAACAAAGTCAGCAAGAATGATGTTTTTATTCAACAGAACCAGCGACGCGTTTCGAGTGAAAAGCCCTTGTTCACGCTACAACATGTTTGGAATAATTATGCTTTTTTATATACTTGCAGTGATATTGACACCGCCCCCTGGTGGTGTCCACCATGATCACGTGATTTACAATAAACAGTGAAGAAACACTATCGCTGGTCTCCTATTGCGTTTGCTGACGAGATATGGCATATGATTACTGGTTAAATCCAGAAATTAGTTAAATCAAATTTGATAACATTCTGATCTAATATCGTTAAACACATTTCTATATTGTCAAATTAAGTTTCAACTGACATGTATAGTCTTAATCTGTGCAAACATGCAAATATTTTGTATAGCAGCGAAAGTTAAAGTGCATTGATAGTATAAAAATGTGCATAGGTGAAAGAAAAGATATAATAAAGTGCAAAAATCGCGGGAACATACCATACTACCATGAGAGCAGAGATACATAATAATTCAATATGCATTCACATTGTGTGAAATATCCATCAAACAATCATTTTCTATTTTAAGTTCTCTAAAAAAGTTTCAGGTAGAGAGAAAGGTTGTATTCCAAGAAGCTAAAATGAAAATATGTATAAATAGTACCATATTTCATATTTGTACAAACACCCCCCATACACCACAATTCTAACTAAATATAACAACAAAACACCTTAGTTTGAAACAAAACATACTATGACCTTAAACTAACCATAAAGATCCTAAATATATATACACCTATATACACGTTTGCAAATCTGTACATCTCCATATATACACATCATAACTTCCACTAAAAAATATATATCTGTATAAACATATCTACAAATTCTACATTCAATTTTAATTTACTATACAATACAAAATTATCCTGGGAGTAATCACAATAAAAACTCATTCATGGAGTCCTGGAATGTAATTGTTTGAATGTAGTAGAAATGCATATATGAAATTTGACCTAATAAAGTGCATAATGTACATCACCATAAGTGTATATCAATCAGAACATCACTAGTTGCAAAAGCAATATCATAGGATAGGAAATTTCTTACGCAAAAAATTCTCCTAATAGGGAACCTAACTAGGAGTGCGTATATTGCCCTCGGCTAGAAAAAAGAGAGAGAGAGAGAGAATTCAGACAACAAACTACTCCAAGACAGATTACAAAAAATGGTGCATTTCCTCCATATTGTTGAGCCCGTTGGGCCAACGACTATCGAGTTCCAATATGAATCTGGATTCCAGTTTTCTGAGCTCTGCTTCGCGGTCACCTCCTCTTCTTAAACAAGGTACTGCCCCAATCACAAAATAGCTAAGACAATTCAGATCTTTATTATGTACCCGCTTGAAATGTCGTGCGACCGGGTAGGTTGGGTCACTGTGTAGAATGGCCCGCAAATGCTGTAGTATTCGGACGTGCACCTGGAGCTTAGTGCTGCCCACATATCTAAACCCACAGGTGCACGTCAGAACATATACCGCATGGTCTGTCTTGCAGGTATAGTTGCCATTGATGGTCTCAACTGTGCTGAACGGGGTAAGGTAATGTGTGATGGTGACTCCGAATTTACCAGCCCTACAGCTGGAGCACTTAAAGAATCCTCTGGTAAGGCGTAGCCATGGAACTTTAGTTTTTAATTCAGGGGCTGCCTTATCCAGATAGTTGCCCATAGTTTTGGCTCGTCTAAAAGTTACAGTGGGGGAAGATGGTAATCTGGTATTGAGTATGTGATCACTCAAAATGATAGGCCAATTTCTATTAAGGATGGACCTGATTTTTCTGTCCTCTTTACTGTAAGTGGTGATTAGACGCGGGCAATCTAATTGGGATTCTGTATCCTCAGGAAAAATGCTCTCCCTAGATCTAGAAAGGGATTTAGTAACTGCTGCATTTAATATGTGCTCAGAATACCCTCTGGCTCTTAATCTGTTCAAAAGTTCTTCTAGACAGGTATTAAAGTCAGAAGGGGAACTACAAATCCTCTTCAGCCTGAGAATTTCCCCATACGGGATTCCAGATATTGTGTGTCTAGGGTGCATACTGGTTGCATGCAATGTAGCATTGCCTGCTGTCTGTTTCCTATGAAGAGTAGTATGTAGAGTGTGTCTGTGGCATCAAATAATGACAGAGCGGCTTCTTCCCGCTGTTTATCAATTTCATCTTTGTCCATGTTGATAACGGTTCTGTTGTTAAATAATGGATTGTAGTGAGCAAACGTGAATCTTGTGTTCGCTTTTCTATAGCTGCTCAATTACTTCATCACCGGATGACATTGCCGTTGAAAAACACTCACCGCTGGTAGATGGCGGGAACTGCTCCGCATCCCACGTCCTCCGACGCGATTCCTCGGGGCTGCTCAAACCGCCAAACCCGGTGCGGTCAGGTTTTCAGTACATCTGGGGACAGCCGCTGTAGTTCCCATGCGAGATCCAAAAGAGGTGATTTGAAGCGGCTGCCAGCTTTCGACGAAGGGGTCCGTTACGGAAGCAAATCGACTTCCGTCAGCATATGAAAAAAAGGTTCCTCCTCAGCTCGCTCTGCGCTCGCAGACACCGCCTCCACGCCAGCAAAAATGAGGACCGGACCAACAAAGTCAGCAAGAATGATGTTTTTATTCAACAGAACCAGCGACGCGTTTCGAGCGAAAAGCCCTTGTTCACGCTACAATATGTTTGGAATAATTATGCTTTTTTATATACTTGCAGTGGTATTGACACCGGCCCCTGGTGGTGTCCACCATGATCATGTGATTTACAATAAACAGTGAAGAAACACTATCGCTGGTGTCCTATTGCGTTTGCTGACGAGATATGTGTATATATATATATATATATATATATATATATATATATATATATATATATATATATATATATATATATATATATATATATATATATATATATTTGTATATTCACTGAAAAACCCATAGGTTTCAGGCCTGATATAGTTAGGAATTAGTATTTAAAAAACTTTAGAAATTCACTAAAAAAAAAACATAGGTTTTAGGGGTGATATTGTTAGCTGGACATTTCACTCGTACAAAACCATTGAAATCCCTCCGATACTAACTATATCTCGCGTGTCAGTAATCCACTGCTGATGATGTCACATATTACATCATTCATGAAATGGTCAGTGACATCACTGATGACATCTCCAGTATGCGCCAGGGGCTGCATTGCAGAGAGGTGTAAAAACGGGCGTGGCCTCAATACACCTCTCTGCAACGCAGCCCCCTGGTGTGTTTCCAGAGGAGGAACTAATTTCCCTCGAATACTGGGGGTCCCTGGGGGGCAGCTAGCCCACCAGGAACCTCCAGTATGCGCCAATGGGCTGCATTGCAGAGAGGTGTAAAAAGGGGTTTGGCATTATTACACCTCTCTGCAACGCAGTCCCGTGGTAGTTTGCAGAGGGGGATCTATTTCCCCTTGAATACTGGGGGTTCCTGGGGGCCAACTAGCCCACCAGGAGCCTCCAGAATGCACCAGGGGGCTGCGTTGCAGAGAGGTGTAATGAGGACACAGCCCTTTTTACAACTCTCTGCAACGCAGCCGCACTCAGCCTTCTTCAGAGGAGGGACTTTAGACATCCAATGCCCTCCCAAACACACATAGACTCGGTGAGTGCTCCCTTTCCAACAATAATTACCCTGAGGTGGGTGCCTAATTGAGCTTCAGTGTCAAGCATGCTGGTCTTTGTAGTGCGTCTTTGGCCTCATAATTGCTTCCCTTCAGTGGGCGATGTCAACTTGATTTTATTTAATAAGGTTATCCTGCGATCCCCTTGCACACCATTTTCGAGTTCGCTGGGGTCCAATCCAAGGGCCAGTCCCTGGTGGCTACAGCTGCCCATCTTTAGCCTTCACCAGCATCAAAAGTGGTCCTATTTTGGGCAGTCTTTGGCCCGCTTTCACTGGGGGTGCGTCGCTTGCAGCCAGGACCTGGGTGTATTATGTTACCCAAGACCTCTCCTCCTATATATATTTAAAAGTTAAATAATCATGGTGGGTTTGGGCACCCAGCCCGAGGTACGCAACTCCATGCGTAACATTATGTGGGGTCGTAATTCGTTCACCCGTCGCTTACAAAATGTGCATTCTACACAACTTTAACAAAATGGCGGCTTGAATTGGCCCACTGATCCAGACAGGTATACAATGGTTGCACAACTCCAATTTTTATTTTAAAAAAATGAATATTTATCTTTTACAAAATACAAATTAATACAAAAATATATTAACAATTAAAAAATAGGAAAACATATTTTTTAAACATTATACTTAGAAAATAGCATTTAAAACACCTTTGGAATTCACTGAAAAACCATAGGTTTCCGGGATGTTATAGTTAGTTAGACATTTCACTCGCAAAAAAAACACAAAATGTTGCTGTTATAATTAGTTCAGCTAACTATAACTCGCGCCCCCGCAATGCACTGCTGTTGATGTCACATATTACATCACTCATGACATGGTCAGTGACATCACTGATGACACCACTGATGACATCTCAAATAACATCACTGATGACATCATCCACCTGATAATCTGATGCATCTTCTCACACCCTAATATAAACTTTGATATACCCACTCTAAATTACAGACTACCATTCTCAAAACCATAGACATACCAATACTAGTTACTACATACCCACTCACTGATTCATAGGTGTACACACACATCTACTCCCTCATCCATACAGTCACTCATAAATACAGTCACTCATCAATACAGCTGCTATCATATTTACTCATACACCCATACAGACACTCACACACCACCAATCACCCATAGAGTAACTCACACAGCTAGTCAGTCAAGCAACAAATTAATCACTCTCCCATTTACTCACCTAAACAGTTATACACACACTACCTCACTTACTCATATAGATACTAAAACATACTCACGGTCTTATCCAATCACTCATACAAGCACACACTCATCCATACAGCCACTCTCACAATCACTCACTCTCACATATAGTCATTAAATACTCCAACACTCACATATACTACCTTTTACATATGTAGTTACTCAGACATTTACCACTGAGACACCCATTCACTAACCAACACACCCAAACACACACTCACCCACCCATACAGCCATTCACGGATGCACTCTTAAACTCAAACAACCTGTGAATCACCCACTCACATATCTATGCACAGAGTCACACCCCCCCACCCACCCACAGAGACACTCAGGCACCAATACAGATACTCAGACAACCAATCAATAACCCATATAGACACTCATGTAGCGACTCAACAACCCATGCAGCCGCTTATACATGAACTGACAGACTCATACAGACATTCACAGAGATTAATCACTAACCCATGCATTCAGAAATACACATTTAATCACTCACTAATACAGTCAGTCACACACCTACTAAATCATCCAGACGTTTTTTTTTAAATGATAATTTCTAACTATAATGTCCCTGAAACCTATGTTTTTTTCCAGTGTTTGAGGTTTCCTTTTGAAGTTGCACATGAGTATATGGAAGATGGTTGCCTCCATTACAAACCTCCTCCCTGGGAAGTGGCTGCCGTCCTCAATCAGCAGCTGTGTGGATTCGAAAAAGGATTTTCTGGCGGCAACCCCCTAAGCAGTGGCAAAAAGCTTGGTTTTGTTGGCTGGGACACGGACATCGTACCGCGCGCAGTTGATTTCAGCACAACAACAGGCACGCCGTTGAGTGCTTAGGTGGGGAGTTAAACAGGAAAGATAGCGGCAGGAGCAATGTTGGAACGCCGCTGAATTGTTGAAAGCAGTTGTTAGCATTTTTCTCAAAATATGTCAGCGGAGGTTGTTCGGAGCAGAGAAGCCACTGCGGAGGAAGTATTTAAGGAGGTGCCGATTAACACAATAGAATGGGATACTATTGTGAATTCAGGAGCAAATATTGAAATGGATGCAAGGAACCTGTTGAAAAGATTGAAAAAATGCATAAAATCAGAAACAAAAAGTAGTGAGAACATAAATCCCTCACCAAATATGTTGAGGCTGGTCGGATACCAAGGGGACTGCGTATTCTTTTAGCCCCCAGTTTTGAAAGCCCTAACCCCCATATGTTAAGGAAATGGGGAGAGTAATCTGGCAGCATCATTGAACCTAGTGCATATCCTGGTGAAATACTCGGAGATTGACCATCAGACATTAAAAGAAGAAATTGCTCAAATTAATGAGTCATTGGTTAAGTTGGAACCAAGCGAATTCATTGCTAAAACCAAGAAAGATATCCAGGATAGAGTGTCAAGTATTTTTTTCCGTTTTTTTCTCGTAAGCAAAAACCATAAAAGCATTATCACAAATAAATTTCATTTTCACATTCTACATTAAAAGGAAAGACTGCTAAAATAAAACTATTGTTATAAAACGTATGATATTCTAAAAAAACTCATACTGTGTACGTGGAGCCTTGTAGGGGAACATCATCTTGCTTTTTACATGCATGATAGGACTCTTCAACTCATATTAATACTCAGGGTGGGCGTAGTTCGCGAAGTAGTGCTACACGAAGCTACGCGAAGTGCACTTCGCACTACGTGAACTTCACGTAGCACTACGCGAGCTGCGTAGTAGCATGTTTGCATTGTGCAAGATGTGTTTTCAATGATTGCACAGTGCGGACAAGCATCCGGCACTGTGCAATCATTGAAAACTGCATCTTGCACAGTGCGAGCTGTAGTTTTCTGCTGCTCAAGTAGATTATTACTCGAGCTGCAGCTTTCTCAACGCAAACTGGTAGTTTCTCATTGAGAGCGGTCGCGAGCATGCGCAACCACTCACAATGAGAAACCTTACCTCCCCGCGTTGAGAATCTCGCTGGGATGTCATTTTGCTTGCTTGCGGTCGCGAACGTGACGTTCAGGACCGCGAACAAGCAAAAAATGAGCGCTGCACTACGCGTGTTCGCACTGTGCTACGTGCAGCCCGCGTAGTGCGAAGTTGCGCAAACTTCGCAAACTCCGCGAGCGTAGCGTAGTGCTTCGCCCAGGCCTAATTAATACAGAGATTATTGTAGGTTTGGTTGATGTCGAAAAATACATTTCAGAAATGTGACAATATACTTTGAGGTCCACTCCTCGCCTAAATACTGTAAGAAAAGCAAGGCCGGACTGCATCTTCTGATGCCCATAAGTTTTAGTATCGGAATCAGCCAAATCTTTCTATGTTCACTGTAATATTTCCAGAAAAAGATGGTATGAATGGTTGCCTGAATAGAAATATCGTCACATGGACATGGTGGTAAAACTGGATCCCAGTTATTTCTCGTTGGGAAGGCAACCAGACGGTGAAAAAAATTTAGCCTAAACCTGATCAGAAGAAATCTCTCAAAAGTAGTTAAGTCGTGAGTTAAATAAGGCTGGGTAGAAAAAGTAGTTTGGACTGCCATACTGTGTTGTAGAGATGGTTTAGAGGCCTCTTTAGTCATTCGTATTTCTTCTAGGTGTGTGAGGCACAGCGCCTGTAGTGTCTTCCTAGATAGTATCTGAATTGAAGATGGTACAAGATAATACTTTTCCAACCCTAGATCGTTTAAAAAACATTTTATATATGATAACCAACCAATTTTATGTGAGTTGTCCAAAATCATACAATCTGAAATGAATCCCCAATTCCATATGGCATGAAAAGGTAGCTGTGCTCCTTGGAACGGCTAGAAGAAACCTCAGAAAGGCATTTGTGACCACTTGTAGAGTGTTGGTGTTTGCGTACCCCCACACACCAGCCCCGTACAGTGCTACTGTTTGACATTTAGCTTTATAAATCTGTAAAAGCTCTACCGCGGGCCTCTTTTCCAGTTTGCTTGAAAAGTTAACAAGGGCCGTAGTGGCTCTCATGAGGTGGAGTTTCCTAGACTCTATTGCTGGTTTCCAATTAAGTTTACGATCGATAATGATCCCCAAGTATGGATATTGTTCTGTGGTTGCCAACATCCCTTTTTTTAAATAGGTATCCTTTGTCCTTTTTTTCCCCGACCCTGCTGTCACATCAAAAGTTTTTTTGATGTTAATGTGTAAGTCCAGCTTTCCCATGAATTGGGAGTATCTGTTTAGCACCTGTAGTTCTAAGGGGGTACGGGCCAGTATCACTGCGTCGTCAGCGTAGAGTAGAGCTGGAATCGGACGATTGTTTATTAAAGGAAGGTCCTGGTTCCTGTTCACCATGTCCCTCTCCAAACCATTGGTGTAAAGCGTGAAGAGGAAGGGAGCCAAGACACAACCTTGTCTGACTCCTCTCTACTCCAAACAACGCGGTTAGCACGCCCTTTACCCCAAACCTCACCCTAGCTGAGGCATTGGAGTATTATTCTCGCTAGAAATTAACCAGAGGCAAATCCACCCCCATTTTATTTCCCATAAAACGGACCAAAGTTTGGCATGGCAGACGCAGTCGAAGGCTGCTGACAGATCTACGTATACCATGTACATGGTACCCGCCTTCGCACTTACGTATGTGCCTAACAGCATTGTCAGGTTTAGGGCCTGTTCAATAGTCCCTTAGGCCCTCCCGGAACCCAAATTGAAGGTCCGATAGGATCCTGCCATCGTCCGCCCACTGCTGGAGGCATTCAAGGATGACTATGCCCGTCACTTTGCCCAGGGAGTCCAGCAGTGAGATCGGGCGATAGCAAGATACCTCCTGACGGTCCCCTTTTTTAAAAATAGGCACCATAATTGATTTGGACCATGAGTCCAAAAGCCCCACCTCACATGTTGCCTTACGCACCCTAGTCAGGAGCGGGCCCATAAATCTAAATTTTATTTAAATAAATCTATTGGAACCCTGTCTGGGCCGGGGACCTTACCGTTTTACTAGATTTTAGGGCCTGAAGTACTTCGTCAATAGTGATGTCTAGAGCTATTGGATAGGACGGCTCGGGTTGAACAAAAGTTGTATTTTCTTGCCCACCGTCATCAACTGGCCCTCTCGTGAAGATCTTTTGAGAAGTGCTCCACCCAAACCATTTCGTCTATAGCCATGTCAATAGTAGGTGAGTCTTTGTTATCGACTAGGTATGGGGATTTAACCACAGCCCAGAAGGCAGAACTATTTTTTTGTGTGCAACTTTTGTGGAGTTGATCCCAAAGTGCCTGTTTTACTTCAGATTTCCTGTCCTTGATCACTGTGTTGTATTCCCTCCTGAGGGTTGCTATTTATTGTGAGACCCTGTTAGGTTTTTGTAGGGCTATTTTCAGTTTGGAGTGAGCTGCTGTGCACCTATGATTAAACCACCCCCTCTTATTTGCTTGGATGTTTTTTAATTTTACAAATAGTGCCTCATTTATTGCATTTAAGACCACCGTAAAATGACTTAGTACCTCCACATCTGATGTAGACAGATCTAAACATTTAAGAATTGGAAGGTATGCTATATTTATAACTCTCCTGGTGATCTCTGGAGGGTCAACTTTCTCCCATTTTATGGAAAATCCATTGGATCTATCCAGGAGTAGGGTATTTTGCTTCAATGTGCTGGCTATGCTTTGCGTACTGTGCTTTTGAAGAGGTCGTAGTGTTATGCTAAGCGAGCAATGGTCACTTAGTGCATTTATATGTGTTGCAAAATTTGTGGCACATTTATCAGCTATATTTGATATGAGGATAAAGTCTATAGTACTCTGCGTGCCCCTACCATAAAAGGTTGGGTCAAGCGACAGAGAAGAAGCGTTCTTTTCGTTTGCAACTACAAGGTCCAAATCGAAAAGTGTTTCATTTAAACAATTTCCAATACTTGAGTGGGAAAAGTAAACTATTGGGTCGTCGTTTTCATCTGTTATCCCGCAGGAATTCTTGTTTCTATGTTGGCATGGATGCTGGTTAAAATCGGCACCTTTTACAAGTCCCCTTGTTAAAACAGACAATTGGAGACGCAACATTTGCAATACTATCAGCAGTTCTCCGTCTGGGAGATTGTTATAAAAATTTACCAAGAGGACTGTGTCCGCTTTGCTAAAACAAAGACTAAGTATCTGGAAATTAACTTCAAGTTTTTTGGGGGTTATTTCCAATCCCCCTATCAAATTGGTGATATATACAATTAGACCGCCCTTTGCTCTACTGGATACTGAAGGTAATGCAGAAGAAAAATAAGTTTTATAACCTACCAAATGGATTTCAGTGGTAGTTCATGTCTCCTGGAGACACAATATACTAAAATTCTGGATAAAATTCAACGAGATGCTGTTGTCTACCTTAGGGTGAAGTCCGGCCATGTTCCAGAAGAATATTGTAATTACAGAATTGTCTTTACCTGGATTATTAGCCGGTGCCACTGTAACCAATTCTACTAGCGAGTCGGCATTCAATCTAAGTTCCCCGACCTCTTCGTAAGGAGAAAGGTCTGGCTCTGTCTCTTCTATCCGGATCTTTTTAATGCCTGTAACAGAGTGCACACTCACTAGTGTTTTACCATGATTTAACAACACTTCAGGGGGATAAGTAGTAAGGTGTGAGGTATGGGCCCTTTCTCGCTCCCTCTAAATTCCCCGTACTGGTTTGTAATGAGCTGAAAATCAATCTTGGTCTGCCAGGGTAGATAGTACCTCAAAACTAGTATATGTTGTAATATTAGATTGGGTGTTGTACAATGGTCGATTATTCTCCCTCCTTGGGTTTTTTTGCATACCCGTGGGAGAACAGTAAAAAAAAGCCTAGTGGGAGTATGTTTATATCGTCCTTCGTTATGGTTAGACTCCCTCCATGTTGAAGTATCCTACTAACCAGTTGTGGTGATCTAAAGGTCAGAATGATTGTGTCACCTTCAAAAACACCCCCATGTAGGCCCAGTGCTTTAACCTGTCTCACCATTTTGAATTCGGTAAACAGTGGTTTTATTATGCCAGTTTTATTGCCTAGCCAATGGAGAGATTTATTTCTTAATGCTTCCCAACCTTCCTCCTTTGGAAATTCCATCTTTGGAACATTTGCCAAAACTATGACATATAGTGTGGCCACAGAGGAAGTTCGAGATGGTCTCTAAAGGTAGGCATTGATGGCAGAGGGATAGTTTTTACGTTATTTGCCATGAGGCTAGTACACAAACATCTATGAAAGTTTGCTAATGGATCCCGTACAACTGTATTTGGACCAAACCCTACCCCTCTAACTGTTGGGTTATCTGAAGTATGAGAGTCCAGATTTGACCATAGAGTTTTAGTTTTATGGCAAGAATGAGGTTTATGCGTAGGATGAACCAGTGACCTGCTATACTTATTATGGGATCTAGAAGGAAGGCGATTTATTGCGTCTTGGGGTCTAGAGCCTGCCGTCTGGGCTAAAGTAGATAGACCTGTATCTGGTGGCGTAGGGGCCATTTTCAAATTTAGGAGGGTTGTAGATCTGAATATTGCTGTTAATCTCTGTTCCAGTTTGTCAAGCCTAACTCTAAAATAGAGGTCCAGCTTCTCTATGACTGTTTCTAACTTCTTCAGATCTCCACCATGTGTATCTAAGTGTTTTGTTGGCCTGATAGGTGATTTGGTTTGCAGTATTCTCGGGCTTCTCTTTTTAACGTTCGGCACAATTTTATCTTTCCATGCATGCGTATCATGACTGTTTTCTAAGTTTGACTGGGATTTTTGTTTAGAACTGGAGGAGAAATGGTCTGGATTTTGTGGGGCAATTGGAGTGCTGAATCTGAAACGGTTGGTGCTATCTCATCCGGAACCTGCTGTATACACCCATTGACAGGTTTCTTAGTAAATTTGGCCTGTCCGGGAGAGTCCGGTACCCTAAGATGGGCCCCCCTTCTTCTCTTGATCGTAAGGTGGAGACTTTGAGAGATTCCACAACCAAATTTATTTGGTTATCAAGTGCCCCAATAGCCCCGATTAGATAACTTAAAAGTGATTCTTGAGAATCAGTGTGAGCCCTTTTTCCTGCAATAACTTTAGGACTAGTTAGTTTCCTTTTACCCATATTTTTACTTTCATGTTTCAAAAAGTGGGTTTGTGGACAAAGCTGTAAAAGGCGCTGAATAACAACAGAGCACCAGGAGAAAATGTTCACCAAAACAGATTATAAGACTGTTCAAACGCTAAAGATTGTTCGTACAGAACTAGTTGATGTAGAAGGACGTTTAAAGTCTGTTAGTTTTGCCAGCTGTAGGATCTTATAGAATAAGAACAGTCTTACCAAAGTTTGTGCAGATGAAAGGGGAAGGGCCCAGCCCAGCCACATCCAGGCACAGACTAGCAAGGCCAAGGCTTAGCCCGGCGTCGCCCACACGCGTCCCGTGACGCGGGAGGTCGGGCTGGAATTTAAGCGTCACCGGATGCGTAAGGGGACGTATTCCTGCACTGCAAGGTCTTGTGGACAATGTGGTCTCCCCGCTCGGCGGCGGCGCCTGTGATGTTTGTAGGCAGTGGCAGCAGGGGAGACAACGATCCTCAAACAAGTGTCCAGGGCAAGAGTCAGGCTGCAATCTCCAGAGTGAGTACTTGAATGGCTTCTTTTGTTAAGGCTGGAAAGAGTGGCGAAACAGTAAGAAAAAATTAAAGCACGCAAAGCACATAAGTTCATGAGAGACAAATGTGATTACGAAGAAGGTCGCGTTTCACCTTCGCACGAATGCGAAGAAAGCCAGATTTGAGAACGATACTCGCAATGTACAACTGCCTGAAACATCGGAAACCAGGGCAACTGAAAATGTGGCACAAGACATTGATTCCTTTACCAATGCAACCTCATCAGACAGTGAAAGTATAAATGGCATGAACTTAAGGAGTCATAAGAAGGTTTTGAATTTGGGAAAGGAGGTGCATTTTTTATTCTTCGACCGCCGGCAAATGTTAAAACCTCAGAAACAGAACAACAAGATGATCGAGTAAGTAAAAACAAACGAAGAAGGGAACGCCGGAAAAAACGCAAAATCGCAATTAAAGAAACAATTCTGGTGAAAAAAGTAAAAGAAAAGGACAATACCATCATCCACTTTTCCCCCTTGATTCTGACACAAGAAGAGGAACAACTACTAAGCTTGGGACTTTCATTCTGTCCGGTAAGAAATTTCAATTATCCACAAACCAGAGTTGATGTGTTCTGCTTCATTAGGAAACTGAAGTTGAAGACATTTTTCACTAATAAGGAGGGACTAAGAGAGATGCAATATGATCAATGGGCAGGCATAACTGATGAAAGAAGGCCTACTATTGAGTTGGAGGCCTCAGACGCTACACTGTTAAGAGACATGCAACACTTGAACAAAGGGGTTAACTTGGAAATGGAAATGGAAATGGATGGGGACCTGTGTTCTACGCAGGAAGGGCTACGTGCTGAAAACATAAAACAAGTGGGAGCCGGTATTAGCCCTTTAAAAGTCCAAATTTGTACCCCTTATGCCCAAGGATGCTATTGACATTTATCACGAGGTAATAATTGAAGACATCAAAAAATTGTACCATCACACTAGACATACAAAGCATTACAAGAGTAAAAATGAAATAGAATATACCAAATTGATAAAAAAACTAGGTGACAAACATGAGATTATTGTGACTAAATCTGACAAAGGAGGTAACATGGTAATTTGGCCCCAAAAATATTATATTCGGGAGGCAAAAAGACATCTACAAGATGTAGAGTGTTATGAAAAATCTTCACATACCAAATATGACATGGCAAGACAAAATCTGAGGAAGGAATTATTACTGTGGAAACGGGAATGTGTGATTTCGATGGAAGAGTTAAAATTTTGAAACATTGAACATCCCGTTTTAGCCAAACTCTATTTTATCCCGAAAGTCCACAAAAAGACTACACCAGTCCCAGGAAGGCCTATTATATTTGCTATAAATAGTGTAGGGGAGAATGTTACACAGTATGTGGATTGTTTCCCTCAGGATTTTGTCAAAAATTTGCCAAGTTACGTGAAAGATACTGGGGATTTTTTAAGAAAGATTCAAGAGATAGGATGGTCCAAGGATTTACTTTTTATCACATTAGACATTGAATCCTTGTATACCAGTATTGAACACTCTACAGGATTGTCAGCCATAAAGCATATTTTAAATACGAGATCAATTGAGTGTTATCAACACAATAAGATGCTTTCAAATTTAACCTCATGGTGTCTACATAACAATTTCTTTTTATTTGGCAATGATGTATATCTACAGAAGAGAGGAGTTGCAATGGGGACCTGCTTCTCCCCCAGCTATGCCTGTTTACATGTTGGTTGGTGAGAGGAGTAGGTTCTCAAAGTGACATATCCTAATGTTTTTAAGGAGAATGTCTTACATTGGATGCGTTACATTGATGATGTTTTTATTGTGTGGCGTTGCAGTGAGTTGAGTGCTTCTGATTTTATCAGTCAGATTAATGCGAACACAGTTAATCTTAAATTAACATCTAACATCAGCGAAAAGAGCATTGAGTTTTTGGACGTTAGGATGTATCAAAAGGATGGCCAATTGAGTACTACCTTGCATAGAAAGGCGCCTGCTGGAAATCTAACATTACATGCAAGCAGCGCTCACCCCAAACATATGATCAATAATATTCCATATGGGGAATTCCTGCTCCTAAAAAGAATTTGTAACAATGAGGAAGATCTGAACAGCTGTACAGAGGAGACCTATCAAAGATTTAAACAAAGAGGTTAGAGTGACAGCATTGTAAAAAATGCCATAAATAAAACTAATGAAAGGTCTAGAGAATATTTGCTTACTGATAAAAATAGCAAACCTACAGATGCCAATTCTTCCCCAAGGTTAATTACCGCCTTCAGTAAACAAGAAAGTAAGGTTAGGGCAATTGTCAAACATCACTGGCCAATTGTATTAACAGATGAAGTGCTGTCCACCCGACGGCTCACACAACCTACTGTCACATACAGGAAGGGCATCTCTATGCGCAAACAAATTGGAAAAGCGTGTCCGGAGCTGGCAGGTGCCACAACTTGGCTACAACCCATGAATGGTTTTACGAAATGCTCCACTTGCAGAGCTTGCAAGTTTCGGATAACACAACACACTATTTGGCCCCATTCAGCCCTCCTGAAATTGCCATTCGGGGCAATTTCACATGTAGGATGGAGTATGCTGTTTATATTAAGGGTGGGTGTAGTATGGGGAGTGGGGCTACGCGAAGCTACATGAAGTGGGCATGATGCTACGCCCACTTACATGCTTTGCGTAGCCCCACTACCTGCCGCCCGCCTCCCTCCCGCCCTCTTCTACATACATAATTTCAAGTAACAACTACAGTAAAAGTACATTAAAGGCACTTACCTGGTCCGCGGCGTCCCGGGGCTCCCTCTTCTATTTGCGCCGACTTCTCCCATCCAAATGCGCATGCGCGGCCGCCCGCGCATGCCCATTTCTCGTGAGAAATGCGCATGCACTGGCAGCCGCGCATGCGCATTTGGATGGGAGCAGTTGGAGTGAAATAGAAGAGGGAGCCCCGGGACGCAGCGGACCAGGTAAGTGCTTTTAATGTACTTTTACTGTAGTTGTTACTTGAAATTATGTATGTAGAAGAGGGCGGGAGAGAGGCGGGTGGCGGGCAACTTCGCTCCCTCCACGTAGCGTGCGTAGTGTTGCCTACTACGCCTACTTTGCAAAATGCAAAGTAGGCAACACTACATACACTCCGTGGGCCGAGCGTAGTCTTGCGCTCAGGGTTAGTTTATATCCTGTCGTGCACCTGTGGTCTGAGGTACGTGAGCAGTACTAAGCTGCAGGTGCATGTCAGGATCTTGCACCATCTTCGTGCTACAGTTAATAACGACTCCTCTTATCCAGTAGCTCGCCACATCAAGCTAATGCATAACAATGACTTGAATTGCTTGACTTATTTTGTGGCAGCATCTATTCCCAAACAGCAGCGGGGAGGAGATCGGGAAAGAGCTCTAAGGCAACTGGAGACATAATTAATTTTAGAGCTAAATACTAAGTCTCCGCATGGCCTTAACAACACCGAAGACCTGCATAATTTCCTGTAAGACAGCACTCTATTTCCTCCAGCGAGACTCTTCCACTTATGTTTTTTCTACTCTGTGTTCTAGATTTTTTACCAATCCCTGTACATTAAAAAGTGAAACAAGTTAGCTGAGCAGCGGCTTAGGGTCATGGTTATGCATTAGGGAGTGGATGTTATTCATTCCCTGATGCATACCATTCCCATGGACTGTATATAACATTTATTGTTTTTATCATTAGCATTTTTTTATGAGAATAATTAATTAGTTGGGTAGAACATTTTATGTATTAGCACTTTATTATTGCGGATTTGCACATTTATATAGATTGATAAATATGGGTCTTATGTCAGATATATTCTAAGTATAAAGTGATGTATGGTATCCAGAAGTAGACATTGAATTAGCGAGAGGTCCATGAGGTAGAAAGAAGTATAATATGAATTTAAGCAGCAATGCCTTAAACAGCCTTGAAATTTTAAGGGTTATATGACATGATATGATAAAGATGGTAAAGTTTTGCGTATTTTGCACACTATGGTGTATATATATATATATGTATATATATCGATTTTATTGTTATATATTTATAAACGCATTTTTGACTATGTATTTATGTATATATATTTATATATTTAATATTTATATTGCATTAGTGTCATATTCCCTTATATATTACTTAACGGTATAGATGGAGATGAAAATACAAAGAATAAATACTGAACATGGACCGACTACCTATCTGAACGGAATGAATTGTATCAAATCATAACACGGTGAAGGAATGAAATCAATCAATCAATCAATCACGGAATTTGTAAAGCACGCTACTCACCCACAGGGTCTCAAGGCGCTGGGGGGGGGGTCCGCTATTGCTCGAAGAGCCAGGTCTTGAGCTGTTTCCTGAAGGAGAGATGGTTCTGGGTAAGTCGTAGGTGGGTGGGGAGGAAGTTCCATGTCTTGGCCGCCAGGTAGGAGAAGGATCTTCCTCCGGCGGTGGTCTTGCGGATGTGTGGGACGGTGGCGAGCGCGAGGCTGGCGGAGCTGAGCTGGAGGTTGGGCGTGTAGAATGTAAGGCGGTTGTTGAGGTATGTGGTCCCACGTTGTGGAAAGCCTTGTGTGCGTGGGTGAGGAGTCTGAACGTGATCCTCTTGCTGATGGGGAGCCAGTGCAGGTCTCTCAGCTGGGGAGTGATGTGGCTGAAGCGGGGGGTGTACAGGATGAGTCGTGCTGAGGCGTTCTGTATGCGCTGGAGTCTTTGCTGTAGTTTGGCTGTGGTTCCAGCGTAGAGGGTGTTTCCGTAGTCCAGTCGGCTGGTGACAAGGGTCTGGGTGACTGTCTTCCTGGTGTCGGTGGGGATCCACCAGAAGATCTTTCGGAGAATGCACAGTGTGTTGAAGCAGGCTGACGTGACGGCGATGACTTGCTTGGTCATCGTGAGGGAGGAGTCCAGGATGAAGCCCAGGTTGCGTGCCTGGTCAGTTGGCTTGGGTGCGGAGCCCAGGGCAGGGGGCCACCAGGAGTCGTCCCAGGCGGCGGGGATGTTCCCAGGATGAGGACTTCCATCTTATCAGAGTTCAGTTTCAGCCGGTTGAGCTTCATCCATTCCTCAACGTCTTTCATTCCTTCCCGGAGGTTGGCTCTGGCGGTGGCGGGGTCTTTGGTGAGGGAGAGGATCAGCTGGGTGTCCTCGGCATAGGAGATGATGTTAAGATTGTGTTGGCGTGCAATGGCTGCGAGGGGGCTCATGTAGACGTTGAAGAGGGTGGGGCTGAGCGAGGATCCTTGTGGGATGCCACAGATTACTTCGGTGGCCGCTGATCATAATGGGGTAAGGAGGACTCTCTGGGTTCTACCGCCGAGGAACGAGGCTGTCCACTCCAAGAAATCAATTACATTATACTATAATAATAATAATAATAATAATAAAAACATTTATTAAGCGCCTGAATACACTCAAACAGTGTGTCTCCACGCTAGGATGCATTCCCACTATAAATAAAACAGAGATCACCACCTACTCAGGTGAAAGAGACAGGGGGGGCAGTGCTAGGAAGATACTAAGCTACCGGGAACAAATAGGTCTGGAGTTTCTGTCGGAATCTCGTTTCCGACGGTTCCATACGGAGATCAACAGGAAGATCATTCCACTGCTTACTTGCCACCCGTCCGTGATTTGTAGATGCGGGGGACCGAGAACTGCATACTGCCCATAGATCTCAAAAGGCGTCTCGGGCGGTATATGGTAAGTAACCTATTAAGATGAATCGGACCCTAGCCATGTGCCATCCGATGGCTTATGCACATGGTCTTAAACCGAATGCGTTCTCTCATGGGGAAACAGTGCAAGGTCTGTAACGCACATTTCCCCGAGGACTTCCTAGGCAAATTTAAAATGAGCCTAGCCGCCGAATTTTGCACATATTGTAGCTGGTTCAGGCCCTTATTGCCAAGGCCACACAGCAGGGAATTCCCGTAGTCAAGATGGGACGTGACCAAGGCATGTACTAATGTTTTCCTAGCTGTCATAGGCAAGAGATCCAAGATTTTACGCAGGACCTTCAGTATGCCATAACATTTCCCTGCTATCTTGGCAATATGTTGGGAGTAGGAGAGATTGGTGTCCAGCAGAACACTCAAGTTCTTCACTGTGTTAGAGGGGATGGGTGTCGGACCCAATCCATGGGCCACCATGCGGATGTCCAGATGGATGGAGAAGAGCCAATCACTAAGAGTTCAGTCTTATTGCCATTAAGGCGAAGGCAATTGCTCTTCATCCATGCGGCAAGTGATACCAGACAGGCAGAGAAATTGTCCGCCGTCTCAACTGGGTTATGAGATAGAGTAACTACCAGTTGCGTATCATCCGCATAAGATACAATGACCACCCCGTAGGATTCCACCATCCTAGCCAGGGGTTCCATATAGAGATTAAACAACGTAGGGCTCATAATAGAGCCCTGCGGGACCGCTTGTTTTAGGATTCTAGGCATGGACCTAAAGGGGGGACAGTGTATTTGGAGTTTTCTGTCCGCCAAAAAGGAGACCATCCATTCATAGGCTGACCCCTCAATCCCCAACTCGCTCAAGCTGGTCAGAAGTTTAGAGTGCGACACGGTATCAAATGCCGCACTTAAGTCCAGCAATTTTAGAGCGGCGGTCTGTCCTTCATCTACTTTCTGATGAAGCAGCTCTGTTGAGGAAAGGAGGGCAGTCTCTGTAGAATATTTGGCCCAAAACCCAAACTGGGAGGCATGTAGGAGATGATTATCCTCCACATATTTGACCAGCTGGTTATTCACCAATTTTTCCACCACCTTGGCGCAGAAAGGAAGAAGGGAAATGGGCCGGAGGTCGTCCAACTGGGAAATGTTCAAGTTGGCCTTCTTTTTAATGGGGACTACCTGTGCCAGTTTCCATTCCTCAGGCACATGTCTTTCTTGAAACGAGAGTATCGCCAAATCGCCTATATAGTTCGACAGGAGATTAAACTGCTCCCTAAGAATTTTAGGCTGAACCACATCTATAGGGGATCCTGACTGGATACTCATAATGAGATTTATCAGTTCCTCCCTTGGAGGCACCATGAATTCCTTAAGATAGGCTTTCTTGGGGGAGGAGCTTCGCGGGCGACCAAGATGGCCGCGTAAGCTCGAAGCTCCGTGGACCGTCCGACCCACCGCAACTATCCTGCCTGAAATCCTGGTCCACAATGGTGGAATTGTAATGCTGGTGGCCTACTGAGGTGGGGACTGCAATCGGCTTCCGAATCGGTGGATCCTGAGTAAAGTTACGTCGAGCTGAACTCCGCTCCGTGACGGTGCCATTGTCCCTCCGGACTTCGTCACTTCGCACGATCGGACTGCGTAGAGCCCGCCTGCCGCCTTCGTTGGTGGAGTAACTGCGCTCCTGCTTGAGCCTTCGGCACCCAGGTCTTGCCTTCTTGATCCGTCTGCCTCTCGGCTGTGGACCCAGATCTGTTGCCACCTCGCCTTTGTTCTCACGTACCCATCATGGCGGGCAGAGGTCATCCGGACAGGGCGTCTAATAAAGGTGGTCGGGGCAAGTCGCAGACGCAGAACAATCGCATGGAGCGATATGTGAACCTCAAGTCGCCACCTACATCTGGGGCCGTCTCTAAAGGGACCCCATCGACGAGCCCGCCGGATGGATCGGACCCCACCCTCATGGACATCATGGGTGCCATTACTAGCCTCCGTGCCGACATGCAGCAGCAGCACGAGACCCTGACTCATAAAGTGGACTCCATGGCTGTTGACATCACCCTCATTAGGGCCGACTTGGGCAAGACCAACGAGCGTGTGAAGGCTCTCGACATCAAGACCTCCAGCCTAACCTCGGACGTTTCCGAGCTACAGACTGAGGTCCGCAACCTGCGGACGACCGCTGATCTATTCTCAAGGCGGCTGGAGGACTTTGAGGGGCGAGCCAGGCGGCAGAACGTCCGCATAGTAGGGGTACCGGAGGGATCCGAGAATGACGCAGATGACCTATTTGTGGAGGACTTGGTTAAGACTCATTTGGCGCCCTCTGGACTGAGTAATTTTTTCTCAGTGGAGCGTGCCCACCGTGTACCGGGGGGCCCGCCGAAAATGGGAGCGTCGCCGCGACCGATTGTGGCGCGCCTCCTCAACTTCAGAGACCGAGACGCGATCCTCCAAGCATCCAGATCGCATGGACCACTTCACTACCAAAATGCGGAGGTGCACTTTTATCCGGACTTCACCAGGATGGTGCAGCGTCAGCGCCTGGGCTACGCGGGGGTGAAGAAACGCCTCAGAGACTTGGGTCTCAAGTACTCCATGATGTTCCCTGCGAAACTCCGTGTTGAACACAAGGGACGTGCCCTCTTTTTTGACTATCCTGAAAATGTCAGTGAATGGCTGGACACTGTTTCGCCTGCTCGTGACGAGCAAGAGGATGAAGCTGGAGGCGCCTCGGGCGGAGCGGAGAGGCAAGACTGAACTAGGAGCTGTTGCTACCCCCGCCTCGAATGACCGCCGGACTGGTGTTTTGTTACTTAATGATCTCTCCTTCATTTACATGGTGGGTGGCGGGACGATTTCACGGGGATTCCTTACTCCTCTGGGTCTTTCGTAGAGTAGTTAATGGGGCGACAGGCACACTGCTGGTTGGGGGGGCTTTTTAGTCTACTGCAGGGGTGCAGGGTGGGGGGTTTGTTGGGTACAGTTCTTTTGTGTGTTGTTTTTTCCTTTCTTTCTCTTGTGTGGCAATGGGTCATTGGTGCTCCTGAACTGCTTTTGATGCGGGTGTCTTTGGGCTTTGGGTGGGGCGGGCAGTGGGGGGATGGGGGGTAGGATGTTAAGAATTCTCAGTTGGAATGTTAACGGGTTGGGTGACCGAATCAAGAGAGGGGTGGTGATACAACTGATTAAACGGCACATGCCAGATATTGTCCTTCTTCAGGAGAAACACCTGGTGGGCAACGCTTGTAAAGCTCTAAATCGTAAGGGTTACAAAATGGTGGCACACTCGGGGTTCTCTTCCGGCTCCCGGGGGGCGGGCATCCTCGTGCGCGCGTCCCTTCCCCTGGAGATAGAGACCACCTCGATTGATGAACAAGGCCTCCGGGCCTAACGGCATACCGGTGGAACTGTATAAAATCCGCTCGGACGCGATCTCCCCGCACCTCCGTAAAATGTTCTTGGAGTCCTTTGAGAGAGGCTGTCTCCCCCTGGATCAACGACTAGCTACCATCGTGGTCATCCACAAGGAGGGTAAGCCACGGGACGTCTGTCGATCGTACCGTCCTATCTCTCTCCTTAACGTGGAGCCGAAGGTCCTCGCCAAGCTGCTCGCCAACCGCTTGATTGGCGTCATTAGCGACCTCGTGCACCCCGACCAGTCGGGATTCATCCCCCACCGAAACACTGCCCTCAATTTGCGACGCCTCCATGGTGTCATGGCCAGAGCCGGCTGTCCTGGCATCTCTCGACGCCACTATGGCCTTCGACTCGCTCGAATGGCCATTCCTCTGGGCAGTGCTGACCAAACTCGGGTTCGGACCTGTCTTTGTAAGCTGGGTGAAGCTCTTGTATGCGGACCCGATGGCTAATGTTACGGTCAATGGTCGCCTGTCGGCGCCATTCCCCCTACGTCGGGGTACTAGACAGGGTTGCCCCCTGTCGCCCCTTCTGTTTGCCTTGGCCCTCGAACCGCTTGCAGCTTTACTGCGTGCGCATCCTGACCTGCGAGGCATTACATGGGCCCCTGGCTTCGAAGACAGGGTCTCCCTGTACGCCGATGATATCCTGCTTTACCTGACTTCCCCCTGCAGGTCCCTAATTGTGGCCTGTGATGTGATCAGACTTTTTGGGCGGTACTCTGGCCTGATTATCAACTGGGCCAAGTCCTCCCTATATGTCCTCAAGGGGGATACTCCACGTCTCCCCAGAGGCTGCAGGATTCAGATTGCCACGCGCGGCTTCAAGTACCTGGGCATTTACATTTCTGGTAATCCCAAGTTGAGGCATGACAATAATTTACTCCCTCCTCTTCAGCGGTTACGGCGTGATGTGGACAGCTGGCGTAAACTGCCGCTCTCCCTTCTCGGTCGTGCCGCTCTATTCAAGATGATGGCCCTGCCCAGGTTCCTATACGCGCTCCAAAACTCTCAGGACCCGGTCCCGGTGCGCTACTTTCGTGATCTTGAAGGCCTTCTCCGGACCCTCCTCTGGGAGGGCCGGCCCCGCGTTGCCTTTCACAAACTCACACTCCCCTGGTACGACGGTGGCATCGCCCTCCCAGATGTGCGCCGTTACTACTGGTCTTCGCAACTAGCTGCCCTCAACCACGGCTTCTATGGCCCAGTGGAGAGCCCCGGCTATGCCATGGATAGATGGCTGATGGGCGATGGTAACTATTATCGGGCCCTATACTCGAAGACTTTTGACCGACGGTTGACGGGCCCCACCAGTACGGCGATCCGCACTTGGCGGGCGGTTAATAAGGCACAAGGGTGGCAGGGCAGACTCACGAGGTCCACTCCCCTCTTTGACTCGGACATCCTGGGTAGACTATGGCACACCAAGGGATTTGATAAGTGGGACCTCATCGGCATCAGCAGGGTTGATGATATGCTCTCCAAGGGCTCAATTAAGACCTTCCCCCAGCTACAAACCGAATACCAGCTGGGCGCGACGGAGTTTTTTCGCTACGCTCAACTGCGACACGCGCTGCTCTCGGCCTCTCCGCCGGACGGCGTCATTCCCGAGAGTTCCCCTCTGGAAGACAGGATACTGGATGGGCACATGCCGGACAGCGCAATCTCCCTCTCCTATAAAAAATTAATCAATGTGCGCACGGACCTCCTCCTTAGTTTGAGAGACCAGTGGGTGGCGGATGGCCTTGAATTGGACGATGAGGATTGGCAGAGCGCAGTTTCCTCCCCTAAGGAGGTTGCCATTTCCTCCCGTCTTCGCCTCGTGCAATTTAAGATCCTGCACCGGGTGTACATGACAGGACCCCGATTGATGCACATGGGTTTCTCGCCTGACGGTCTCTGTCGTAGGGGCTGTGGAGCTCTTGCCACTTTCTTACACATCCTTTGGGACTGTCCGGTGATCGCCTCCTACTGGAGAAGAGTGCACCGCGTTATGGAGGAGGTGACCGGCGTGGCTGCTCACGCTGAGGCCCGTCGATGCCTTCTAAACGTATGGGAGCCTTCCGATCACAACGTTGCGCAGACTAGGTGGGTCACCCTTGGGAACATGGTAGCTAAGAGGGACATAGCCCAGAGGTGGGGTGCGGCTGAGGCCCCCCTGCTGGTACAGTGGAAGGCCAACATGGACTGGTGCATGTTCAGGGAGAAGACAGTCTATGTGGCCAGAGGGAGACCTCGAACTTGGACTAAAATTTGGGGAGCATGGAATGAGTACAGAGGAGATGTGTGCTTACCGCCTGAATCAATCAGCCTGCATGATAATATGTCTCCCTAGCCTGTGACGCCAACTGAGCTCTATTGTACTGTATTCTCCTGCCACCTTCCCCCTCCCTCCTCCTTCCCATTCTGCAACCTATCCTTGATGCACGTTTCCCTGCCTTTTTCCCCTACCCATCCCCGACACCCGGCGTCACATTATTCACACTGCCACTTTCGCGCCCGCGGGCGCCTTGTTGTTGTACTCATCTTAATATAAAATCAACCTTCGACGATTATGTCTTAATTGTTTGACACTATTTCTCTCCTGTTATTCCTGCTGCCTTGCCTCCGGGATGTCAGGCTGAATAGCTGTGTGTTCTGATTTCAATAAAGGTTTTCAAAAATTTAAAAAAAAAAAAAAAAAGATAGGCTTTCTTAATGGGCGCATGGCAGGTATCCCGCACAGAATTTTCTTCGGCTGGATACTGCTGAAAGGACATGTAACCCTGTTCCACTTTGTTTACAAAATGATCTGCGATAGATTCGCATATCTCAGTGGAATAGAGATCTTTTGTCTCTATCCTTGTAAGCACCGTGAGCATTTTATAAATTAGAAAGAGCTCTTTAGAGGAGTTTTCCAAGGAATCTATCCTCTCCTGGATAAATACTCTCTTAGCCTTATTAATCCATCCATTGTACTCCTTGAGACTGATCCTATATGACTCTTTCCGGGCCGGATCGTAATCTTTGCACCACAGACGTTCCAATTTTTTACATCTGGCTTTAGCAGCGCTCAATTCATCGTTATACCAAGGGGCCGACCTAGTCTTACGTACTGGGGCTTTTAGGGTCTATGGGGCCACCTTGTCTAACGCCTTAGATATCCATTCTTCATACTCCATCCGTGCATCCTTAAAGGTATTACTAAGCGAGGGCTTATCCTGCATTAGCATACATTCAAATGCCTTCTGGGAATTTTTTTTCCAGTTCCTGCGTTTAGAATGGGTGGGTTTCTTACATGTTTCTCCTACGGACATATCTGTTATTATGAGTGTCATAAGGTAATGATCAGACCACAAAATCCTAATAGGAGTTAGCACCCTTACCCCATTCCAATTAGCAAATATAGGATCTAAGAGATGACCCTCCTGGTGGGTAGGCATCTCACCTAAGAGAATAATGTGTCAGGGATTTTAAAGAAACAGTCATAGATTGTGCCTCAGCACAATTAACATCCTCAAAATGTATATTGAGGTCGCCTAATATAAGGACTTTCTTATAGCGTAGGGCCGGTTGAACAACCAACTCCAGTAGGCTTTCAGCAAACTGATTGATGCTCCCGGGGGGGGGGGGGGGGGGGGGCGGTATAGGAGATATCCCATAATAGTACATTTGGGGGATACCTTGATGGAAAAGAGGCGCGCTTCACAGTTACTAATTTTCATTTGCTCTAATGAGCACACAAGCTTAGTATTGTACACCATTGCGATGCCCCCCCCCCCCTCTTTGGGCAACCCTATCAATTCTCAGCAAACTGAAGGCTGATAGAAGGGCTTCAAGAATCTCCGGCGCCGATGCCTCATCCAACCATGTCTCTGTAAGAAACAACAGGTCCGGCTGGAGATCAAAAGAACATCATAGATATCTAAACTGTGTTTCTTAAATGAGCGACAGTTAACTAAGAACATAGTGAGTTGATCTCCCCTCCTAATGTTCATCAAAGCTAATAATGGATCAAAATAACATGTCCTACATTTCTGTGCCATATCATCAGGTAGCAGGCTATAGGTACATGCGGTGTTAGGTGAAGGGCGAAGGTAGAGCAATTGATCTCTAGTATATCTTCTACTTCCTACCATCTCACTAGGAGGAGGAGCAAGGGTTCTGGCCCCTGACCGCGTTCGGGCGCAGACGGGCCTTCGGCGTGCCCGCTGCGCACCCGCTGCGCGGTCGCAGGCTTATCGTCATTAAATAGGAAACAGGAGGGAAGGCTAGAGCGCTAACCCGAGCGCCGAGGAGACAGGAAGTGGTGGACTCCTCACCCTCCGTCCAAACGCCCACAATGGACGTGGCGGACCGGGGCGGGACCGAGCAGAAGAACACAAAAATATTAAAAGAGCAAACGAGCGGTAAATTGCATTTTTTAAAACAGGTTCTAAAATTATGAGCCACAAAGTAATTACAGCAACTAATCAGTTTGTTAGAATTGGGGGCCAAAGTACAGCGTACACCTCCCCTTCATATCCCCACAAGGTAGTAATCTTCCGGTAATCAAGTGAAGGGTAACTGTCACTGCCACTGACAGTTTAGCATCCACACATAAGAATAAGAATTAATCTGCAAAGGAAGAGTCTAATACAAGCTAACTCTGTGAAAGACAAAAAAAGAGAAAAAAGGTAAAGAAAAGAACAAGAAAAAGAAATATACAGAAGAAATGTTTGACTCATATTTATATATTTTTTCTATGTCTATCACAGGAGTTTTACCACGAGGTGTTGCATCACATATTAAAAAATTGCGTTTTTTGACCTCTGCACATGTGAAAAAGGCCAGTGGAGTGCGTCAGGAGGAGATAACAACTGAAATAAATGAATTGCCTGAAACTGGTGGTTCGTGGTTCCTTTGATGTTCGTTTCAGTGTGCACAGCATTGGTGAACAGACGGAGGTTTCCTTTTGAAGTTGCGCATATATATATATATATATGTCCAAAGTTGCCTCTGAGCTCAAAAACGCCACTCCACACGAGGATAGCTCAACACAGCTTTATTTCAGAAGCCGGTTCACCTTCCCAACTATTTGTCAATCCCTGACGCGTTTCGATGCGCATGCATCTTATTCATAGGGCGGGGTCAGCAGCGGAGGCACGGGGTCAATTAGCAGCATTTCTCCCCTGTGTAGCATCCACCTTCCAATAGGCTGCATACTGGGTGCTGTAGTTTCAATGTCTCCCCTCCAGTGGGGTCCGTGTCAGTGCCGATATTAAAACACCCCAAATGTTTTCCACAATGTCAAGCCCTCCAGTGGGCCTCAGAAAAATGCTCCGGTTTCAAAATGAAGATTCCTTGTGTGCTGAAAGGCGGCTGCCGATTATCAACAGCCACACAGACCTGTTTACAGTAGCCAGGCTGTGCAATTTTCCACGGCCGAGGCCGCCGCAGTCAAACATGTCCAAAGTTGCCTCTGAGCTCAAAAACGCCACTCCACATGAGGATAGCTCAACACAGCTTTATTTCGGAAGCCGGTTCACCTTCCCAACTATTTGTCAATCCCTGACGCGTTTCGATGCGCATGCATCTCATTCATAGGGCGGGTTCAGCAGCGGCGGTACGGGGTCAATTAGCAGCATTTCTCCCCTATGTAGCATCCACCTTCCAATAGGCTGCATGCTGGGTGCTGTAGTATATATATATATATATATATATATATATATATATATATATATATATATATATATATATATAACATATATATATATATATGTTATGTTATGTTATGTTATGTTAGTGCCATTTGTATTGCGCACGGCTGCTCCAGCGAAGGAGCGTCCCGGCGCACCGACAAGGTGGCGAACACAACACAACTGGGGAACAGAAATAATTATTAAGAAAATGGGGAGTGAAGGATTTAACAAAGCTCAGAAAATAAATGAGTTTTAGCGGCATTGCGGAAGGAGAGCAGGTCACCAAAGGTCCGGAGTTTCAAAGGGAGAGCGTTCCAGAGTGCGGCTGCCCGCACCTTAAAAGAGCGACCCCCCACCCGACTGAGTTTGAACCGAGGGGCTACCGCTAATTCTTGGTCTAGCGAGCGCAGAGTGCGGCCCGGGATGTAAGGGCGCAAGAGTTGGTGCAGTAAGGGAGGTGATAGGCCTTTCAAAATTTTGAAGGAAAGGCACAAAACTTTAAAGTGGATCCGCTGCCTAACGGGTAACCAATGCAAGGCTCGCAAAGATGGACCGGCCGAGCAAAACCTAGGAAGACCTACGATCGCTCTGGCCGCAGCGTTCTGCACTCTTTGAAGTCGGGTTAACTCAGCCTGGTTTAATCCTATAAAAAGGGAGCTGGCATAGTCCAACCGCGCCAAAACCGTTGCTTGCACCACCAATTGACGAGTTGCGGCATCGAAGTATTTAAGGGCAGGGCGCAGATTGCGCAGGATGCCGAAGCAGCAAGCCGCCGTCCTTTTGGTGTGGCCAACGAAGTTGAGGGAAGGGTCCAGCCAAACACCAAGGTTTTTGATCTCCGCAACCGGAGTGGGGGTCGGCCCCAGCTCAGAGGGCCACCAAGTATCTCCCCATAGGTCCGTCCGCTTCCCGAAGATCATCACCTCCGTTTTTTTGGCGTTTAGTTGGAGACAGTTGGACGTCATCCAACCAGCCACCGCCCTGAGTCCTTCTCTAAATCTTGGGGCATCCACCCCAGAGTCCCCGCTGATCGTGACCGCTAGCTGGGTGTCATCTGCGTACGACACCATGGTCACACCACAGAGCTTCACAACCTCAGCCAGCGGCCTCACGTAGATGTTAAACAACGTGGGGCTCAGTGAGGAACCCTGTGGGACCCCAAGAGACAGAGGATGACATTTGGACTGGTAGGGCGGGGACGCCACACAGAAGGAACGATCCCTGAGAAACGAACGGAACCACTGGTGTGCAGTGCCGATCACCCCTATCTCCTCAAGACGTTGCAGTAGAATGTCATGGGAGACCATGTCAAAGGCGGCGCTTAGGTCTAACAAAACAAGCGCCGCCGTTTGACCTGCATCCAGAACTACCCGAAGGTGCTCAACCATAGATAACAGTGCTGTCTCCGTACTGTGGCCAGCCCGAAAACCATTCTGGGTGTCATCCAGAATGTTGGCACGCGACAGATGACCAGTGAGGGCGGTGTTGACATGCGCCTCCGCGAGTTTGGCTGGCCACGGGAGAAGCGAAATCGGGCGGTAGTTCTCCGATTTTGTAGGGTCGATATATATATATACTTATATATATATATATATATACATATATATATATATGACTGTGATCAAGGGCATCCCGCCCGAAACGCGTCAGTTTTCTTTCTCTGTTAAGCGTTGCTTAATAAAACTCGTGCCTGAATACTGGATTCGTGGAGTTGCCTGCTTTCCTGGGGATCCGGGGCGGCAGTCTTGCTTCTTGTTTTCGAGATATATATATATATATATATATATATATATATATATATATATATATATATTCACTGAAAAAGCTAAAGTTTAAAGTAATGTTATAGTTAGGTGAATTGTTCAGTAACAATGTAACATTTTGAACTCTAAAAACACAGAAAGTCACAAGTTACGGTTAGCTCAAGTAACTATAACTCATGCCCTAAGGTCACAATAAGTTGTGCCTGGCCTGTGGCTAGGCCTTGCCACCAACCTCCCACAGGCACCCAACACCACGCTGTGCATGGCCTTCAATGGTGCACAGCAAGGGTTTGGCAGCAACAGGGCCTGGCATATGTCCAGGTGACCTGGCCGCCCCACCACAAGGCAGCCAAAACCCCTGCTGTCATTACTAGACACTGTAGTTTAAAATCAATGTATTTTTACCCCTTTACTAGGCAGAAGAATAAGAAGTAGTACAAGATTCAATTGGGCAAGCAACATGTATGCATTTCAGACAGGTACCTGCAGCTTATGCTCAAGTTATTCTATTTTGGCTCTCTGCGGGAATCCAAGATGGCGGCTGCCAATGTTGCCACAGTGGATGTGCGGTGTATTGCTTCCACTTGGAGAGAATTGTTGGGTCTATCGCGCCAGCGCTGTATGCCCGCAGCGCACTTCAACTGTCTTTCCTCATAAGAAATAGCATTTTGTTCCCCTCGCATGATTCTGTGTGACATTTTCTACAGTGGAGTAGCATCGTTCTCTCATACGCTGCTCTGCCTGTAAACCTCAGTGTATGCCCTACTCTGCATCAGAATTTTAAGGCTCATTTTCACACAGTATTCAGGAATTTACTATTTTGAAGTATCGCTAACGCAAGCAGGGGGAGCGAGATTGTTCTGAGACATTTTCGCTTTGGAATAAGGAAGTGTTTGAAATTCAGTTTAGCCTGCAGAACATTTTTGGTAACTGGGTCTCAGTACTACATCGTTTAATCACCCATAGCTGTTAACTAGAGCTACTATTTTTACCCAGTTTAAACTCTGGATTCAGCTTTGAGTCTTAGCTTATTCAGTCATCTATCTAATCTTTGCAACTATTTGTAGATATAAACATATATATTTATACTTACCTCCAGCAATTGTGGTTGCAACATCTTCAAGAAAATACTAGAACATTAATGAACTTAAATTGAGGCATTCAATAGTAGAAGTATTATATAACAAGAGGAACAACAGCTGCCTTCTGTATATTAGAAGTATTACAAAACAAGAGGTTCCACTGCTGCCTTGTGGATTTGAATAGTTATTCAATAAGGGCTACCTTTATGTTATCATAATTCTATTACTAAAAGGAGAGCAACAAGTCAACTGTGAAATTTAGGTAACAAGGGTACTCTAGAGAGAAGGATTGATTATATAGGAGGAAGGTCAGTCAAAAGTTGTGCTTGGGGTTACAGTTGCTTGTACGGACCTCACAGGCATCAGTGAGGAGCAGCACAGTGGTGGCAGTCTCTCTTTTTATCCAATTCCCCTATCCCACTCTCTACTATAAGTGGATTAATTAATTAGCTCTCAGTGGGGTTTGGGAGTTAGGACTAGCTCCTCTGCTCCTGTGGAAGTTAAGTTTCCATATGCGAGGTACGATAGTATTGACACCTACAAGCAGTAACCTCCACACTTAGGATGGCATTTCATCATGCACGGAATGGGGTTGGGCCCAGGACCTGGCTTGCAGCCAAATCATGCGCTCAACTCCCAGCAGGCAGCAAACCCCAGGCCATGCAGGACCTTTGGTCATATTATGGTATGTTGTATAATATGGATTTGTATGCACACTAATAACCATAGAGGGTGTTCAGCCACTTGGGCAGGTGTAAATGTAAATTTAAATGTAAATGTCAAGGTATTTGTAGAGCGCACTGCCACCAAGCAGTTTCCTGACGCTTTTACTCATACCACTGTGGAACCCTTCCTGGCTTTCCCTGTGAAGTGTCCACTCCTGGGCACCCCCAGGGTGAAGCCAGGTATCCTAGCGCTGTTGGGGCCGGCGTGGAGGTTAAGCAAGCTATTGCCCAGAGTGGCAGCGTGGGGCCCATGATTAGAATAGGCACCGAGGCGAGAATTGTCAGGTCCGAGGAAATTGAGCCCAAGAGCCACTGAGGCAGGAATTGAAACCTGGTCCCAGGCCACAACTCAGCATCAGGGTCTGCCGCTCTAACCATTGAGCCACACTCCTCCAGATGTGTTGGTGTGGGGTCCCAAAGTAAGCATGAGCGGATTTTGCGGATTGGCAATCCGCGAATTTTGCGGATTTGCGGATTCGCAATCCGCAAAATCCGCGAATTCCCGCGAATTTGCGGATTTTTTTTTTTTTTGTGTTCGCCCGTGTTTCTGCCAGTTCGCGAGGGTTTTTACAATTTCGCAATTTGCGAACTTACCTGTCGGGTCGCAAGTTTTGCGAACTTGTTGTTTCTACGTGTCCAGCCTGTTTGGGACACTCTTCTTCATCACTGCCACTCTCTGTCACCACTGCCACTCTCTGACTACTCATGCCACCCTCTGGCCCACCCATGCCACCCTCTGTTTCATCACTACACCCTCTGGTTGTCCAGTGTACATTATTTTCGGCAAAGCAAAGCACACCTTCCCTGCCTCAAGTGACCTGAATTAATTTGGGGCTGATTAATGTGTCACAGAATATTTTTTTAGCTGGCACCTGCTTCCTTAGTGCGCCCTGATTAGTGATCTTTTGCACTTGCTAAGTGCTTTCATTGTTGCAAAATTAGTTACAACACCTGCCCTGCCCCAACTGACAATAATGAATTAGGGGCTGATTAATGGATTTTAACTTCCAGCCTGGCTCCTGCTTGTCTCCCTTAGCTGTAATTCAGGACCTTTGTGGCATATGTGTAACTATTCTGAGGTTCAGAGCAGGGTCACATAATAGTTTCAACTGGCAACTGAACTCTGGAGGGGCCCCTCAGGAAGCCCTACAGGAAATGGCTACTAATGATGTGCCTGAACTTTTGAACCTGGTAAGTAGTTACTTTCAGTTTTGCCAAGATCGTATTTCTGCAATTTCGCACTTATTCGCGGGGCGCGAACTCACGCTAACAGTGCGAGCAGTGCGAGCAAAATCCGCTGCTCGCGGATTTGCGGATTTTGCGGGAAATTCGCAAATCTCGCGGATTGCGGATTTCCCGAAAATCCGCAAAATCCGCGAGCGGAACGGATTTTCCGCCCACGCCTATCCCAAAGATGTTTATATAGCATCAGTTCTTCAGCTTCTTATGCAATTAAGATGTGAGGAGGAAGTTTTGATGTTTTGAGGTAGGTCTGTCCATGTCTTAGGTGCAAGGTAGGAATAATGAGCAACCTCAAGTTTTGCTTTTGCGGATGCGGGAAATGTGTGCAAGTGAGGCAGAGTGTAGGTGTCTGGTGGGTATTGAAAGTGTATACAGCTGTTCAAGTATTCTGGTCCTGTGTTGTGTAGGCTAGGGGTGTTCGGAATTTGCGTTGTCACGCTACGCAAAATTCCACGAAATGGTAAAAAATCTCAGCGAGCAGCAAAAGTTCAGAGAATATTTCACGAAGCTTTTTTCCTGTTTGCGAATGCTGTTTGAGTGCTCGGGGAGCAATATCCTGTGAACACGCATTTTGAAAGCGCGAACAAGCAAACAATACTGCGATGTCGAAGATCGCAGAATTTTTCACAATTCCATGTTCTCTGTGGAACGCGAAATTACCCAAATTCCGCAAATTCCATGAGCGGAATGGAATTTACCACCCAGGCCTAGTGTAGGGCTTTGTATATGTGTGTGAGAAGTTTAAATTGTCTGCTCATGTGAATGAGGAGCTACTGAAGCTTCTTGAGGTCTGGTGTGATGTGGGAGCGGAACGGAAGGTCAAGTATGAGTCTTGCAGCAGTGTTTTGGATGGTCTGCAATCTTTGAAGGAGTAGTTTGGAGATTTTGGTGTAGAGAGTGTTACCGTAGTGCAGCCTGCTTGTGATGAGTGCGTGACGGTCCTTCCGGTGTTCTAAAGCAATCATTTGAAAATTGTTTGTAGCATATGTAGGACGTGGAAGCAGGAGTTGTACATTGTGTTGACTTGTGTGGTGTAGGGTTGGTGGAAGGTGTAAGAAGTTGGCCTGGCATATGCTGTCCACTATTCTAGTGGGCACCTCGCACCAGTCCTAAGGACCCTTATTGATGGTAGGCTAAAGACAACCATTATAGAAAGCTATCCTAGTGGTAGCTGTGGAGAGCAGCCTTCAGGCTAAGTCTTGGAGAAATGTAATGCAGCTTGTTTTACCGGTCTATAATCTCGTGAATGACCAAATGAAAGGAGAACCACACCAGGTATATATATAAAATATATGTATTTATTCTAAACACATACCTTTAGTGCCTTTATAAGGCTAGGGGCAAAAGTACATTCAGTAAACTTAATAACACACAGTAAATTAGCACAATATACATTGTGCCCTAGGGGCGTAACAAACCATATATTAAGAAAGTGGTATAAGAACCACGACTTGTATAGACACAAGGCCTAGAGCCTGAAATATTGCTGGGGCCAGCAGGAACCACCCAAGGTAGTGACATAGGGGACCCACAGGGGGAGCAAGCAGGGTGTGAACAAAGCCATGAAATACCATTAACTTCTATGTGGAAAGTAGCAGCTGGAAATTTAAAGAGAAAGGACACTTAGAGGAGGACTTTGATCAAATCCCTTTAGACTTAAGGGGTTCTAGAGCCAACACCCACGGGAGCACTGGAGTACTCGAGTTACCTCACCCAGAGAAGCCGGGTGCATAGGTGTCTTTTGGTGTCTGGTTTCATCGTCGTTTTCAATGGTGATCTGCTTCAAAGTGCTGCTGCTGAAGAAGTGAAAAGTGTCCGGTGAGATCCAAGCCTGGATTGAAGAGTAGAAGAACCTGAAAGCAGAGGGGACAGAGTCTGGGTCACTAGCCAGTGACCATAGGGAAAGATAGTCGAATGCCCACCCATGTTGCTGATTTCTGGTGAAGAAGGTGAAGCTTGACTCTTCAGCCACGAGGACCAAGAGGCGTCGACGACAACCAGGATCAGGAATTGAGCTGTACCACAAAGGATGTTGAGTGCTGCGGTGTTGTTGCCCAGATTGGACCCAACAAGCATTGGCAACAGCAACCCACGCAGAAATAAAAAAAAATGCTTTGGTGTGGACCAGCAAGGTTCGAGGGACTCACCACTTGGTACGGTGTCTGGGTACATCTGCAGCAACCAGGGAAGCCCAAGGAAAATCAGAGTTGCCTTCAACAGGCCAGGGATCTCAAAGGAGCCTTGAGCAGAAATGTAAGAAGCAGGCTCATGGAACACTTGTGGAAGGTAGGCCCACAATCTTCAGTAATGATGGTGCTTGGGGCTTGGGCTGCAAGAATCCCAAAGCACAACTTCTAGGGATGTCAAGAAGTTAATGCACTAGCAAATGTGCACGGTGTCCAGGGGTTCCGGTTCCACATCACTTGTGAGGGCTACGGGTCTCAGCTTTGCTGGGGACTCGGGTCAGCCTCTGACAAGTCTGGAAATCCTCTTCCTGGGCTGCAAATACTTCAGAGTCCGGCAGGAGCTTTAGAAATGCAGACCTGCAAATGCTTCATTGGTGCCTGCTTGAGCAGGGGAGTCACTCCTTGACCCTAAGGGAGATTCTTCCATCCTCTAGTCTTTAGTAGAGCATCAAAGTTCCAAGATTCAGTTTCAGAGTTTCTTCCAGGTGTAATGTAAAGTCCTGTTGCCAGGGGTCCCTTACTTACACTAAGAAAAGGGATTGGCCATATTCTGGGGACCCACCTATGGGAGGGTCTGGAAAGAGGGGTGGCTACACCCATTTCCTTTGTCCAGTTTCACACCAGAGCAGAGGCTGGTAGCCCCTTGCAAACGGTTTGAACTGGACTATGCACAGGGACATCAAATGCGCCCCCAGTGCTGACTTCAAAGCACTCTCAGAGTGCACCCACCCAGCCCCAATACACTGTCTGGGAGGTGGTTACAACTCCCTGTGACTGGACAGGCCTTCCCTGCTGAAGTTTTGGTCAGCAACAGGAGGCCAGACTCGTGTCTGTGGCTGCAACATCCATTTTGTGATGCCTGGGCTCTTTTAACCTATTACCGGTTAGACCAGTGTGTACATGTCTCTCCCTCTAGAAGGGTGGAATTCTACCCCACCGGTAGGACTGGTGGCGGGTAGGATTCCAAAGTGTTTGACAACAAACACAACATGTTTCCATGCAGCAATTCAAAACTTAGCATTTACTGCGAGCTGATAATGCACTTAAGAGTATATGGTCTGGCTGCATCACAGAACAGCTTCAGAGAATAGGCTACGAAAGCTGCATAGGGGCCCAGCTCATGCATGGGCACCCTCTCACACAAAACCAACCACTCTGCCCTCAGGATTGTAAGTCCTGCCATGGGAGTGACTGGTAGGTTCATATGTGTCAGTGATAAAAACATAGATATGGGTAACCTATGTCTTAGTAAGGGGTGCATGCCCCACCTTACCCAGGCTGCAGTAGCAGTCCTGTGGTGCCATTTTGGCAGGCTTCCCAGGGGTGGCATAAAACATGCTACAGGCCCTGGTAGGTCTAGGGGTACCTATACCCTGAGTACCTGGTGTACCATATACTAGGGACTCACAAGGGTACCCCAGTAACCAAAATTGGAGTGTACCTAATGTACATGCAATCAATTATAGAGGAAGCAGCTAGGCTGGGGTCCTGGATAGCAGGGCCCCAGCCAGACTAAAGTAAAAAAAACTGTGAAACACCAGCAAAAAGTGGGGGTAACCATAGTAAGCAGATCCTACTCTCCTACAGAAGGTAAAACAGTTTTTTAGCTTGAAAAGTTGGGCTTGACACAACAGTGCACCTTGGGGTATATTCTCAAGGACTTATCGCCGAGGTATCAGCACAGATTTGCAGCCAAAGTGGTGATACATTTTATTGCCCCATTCACAAGCTGATGCTAACAGCCCATATCACCAGTTTACCTGCAATAGCAGCCACAAAAAACATTGCCACAGATCACCCTGGCAACTAACGCTAATGATATGCAAAGTAGGCGTTCCCGTGTACAAAGCAGCAAAAACACGACTTTGCAACATTCTCAATGACCAGCCAGATTGGCTATAAGATCCCAAAACATGCAATAAGGCATGTTAGCAGCAGGGATTTAACACCTCCTTCTACCTGGTGTAAAGTCGGACGACAACCTGCACCATAAAAGGGAGCCCAGCCAGGAGCCACACCAGAAGAACTACAGATGCCATGGAGCTATTAATCATGCAGCTCGGAGCCCCAAGATTTGCCACAACGCCCACCGCCAGCCCATCCAGGCCCACCACCCCCCGGACGACCGCAGAGGCAGTACAGACAAAGAGAGCGGACCTTCAGAAAATGCACCAGCCTCACAGACCTAACACCAGATTATGTCATTGCCCATTACAGGCTCAAAAGGACAACCATCCTCCGCATCCCGAAAATCATAGCCCACAGGCTGACAGTACCAACACAGCGGACAACCAACATTCCTATGCAGACAAAGCTGCTGGCTGTGCTGCATCTGTTGGCCTCTGGTACCTTCCAACCAAGAACTGCCAGAGTCGGAGGAGTCTCACAGCCAGCCCCATCAAAGTTCCTCACAACTGTCTTGGATGCCATCATCAGCTTGGTAGCCCAGTACCTTCACTTCCCCCACAATGCGCAGGAACAGCTAGTGACCAAGCAAGGATAGCTGGTTTCCTGCACCTGTTGGGGGCAATATACTGCACACATGTCCTACTTGTGCCCCCTGTCGACACTGCACACAATTACAGCAAAAGAAAGCAGACGCATTCCATCAATGTGCAGGCAATAGTGGACCACTGCAGTATACAGACCACAGACATATCCATGTCGAACTACACTGATGGAGTTTGGAGTGCAGTGGACAGTGGACTCAACCATGTCACCCCAGCCAGTGGGGAAGATCGCGGAAATGTAGCTTGTTACGTCATCCCCTGTAAGCATGAGGGGAGTGGGCTGGTCTGGCGTATACCATGCCAGCCTAGGGGTGTGAATAAAAAGCGCATAGCTCTGGGTGTAGATCTCTTCCGGAATGCCCAACTTGTCAGCCAGGGCTGTGCATCTCACCCGTTCACAGGCTGATGCCGTTGCCGTGAGCGGTGTTGCCTGCAATCCTATGTGCCTGCTTCACCCCGGGCCGCTGTCCCCTAAACCGGCTTGCCCACCCCGAGCACCCAGGCCTCAATTCTCACCTGCTGAGACCGGCGTGTGTCAAAGAGGGCCCACCACATGCTAGTGCAAGCTCCAAGCCCGAGGCCTGCGACCTTGGTAACCTCCTCAGACCATCATGGCCTCCTCGACACATGCCTGCAGTACTCTTTTACCATTGACTACTCCACCACAGCCTCGGCCTACACTATGGTCAAGTAGGTCACACATTTGGAACTGAGTCTTGATATCCTGATGACCTAGTTCATATGTTTATGGGACGTTTGATATCACTGTACTCCCTTCAATGTGGTGCCACCATCTCTGTGCATAGCATTCCAACCACACGTGTCTGTGGTCCCATGCTGACTACTGCCTTCGGCCCACACTGCGGTCCAGTAGGTCACACATTTGCAACTATGTCCTGATTTCTCAATGGCAGAGTTCATATCATTGCATGCAAGGAGAGGTGTAAGAGGAAAAAGCAAAAAAGGATCATCGTTATGGAGGTAATCGAATACTACCAACAACTTCTCTGATGTCACTAACTCTGTGCATCGCAAGCCAAAGACACATGGTTGTGTGCCCCTGCTGTCTGCTGCCTACGGTCTACACTGCAGTCGAGAAGTTCACACATTTGGAACAGAGTCTTGATTTATTTATGGCAGAGTTTACATCATTGCACAGGCTTAATCACAGACTGCATACCCTTTCAGGTCCGGTGCCACTAAGTCTGTTTCCCGACATTCATGGACACTCACTGGTTAAACTTTGGTGGCGTCTAAGTATATAGCCTGGGGGTTGTCCTCATCATCATGTAGCTGATACTGATGTGGTGGTAAAAATGAGTCTGTAGCATTCATCTCCTTCATATTGCCTGTTTCTGCTTGGTTCTGCCCTCTGCATCATGCCCTGGAAGAATGCCTTTCACTGTCCCCCTCAACCCTCTGCGACATTCACCTTGGACATCGATGGGACCCGCTCAACTTGTGTGGTCCTACCTCAGTGCACCGCAAGTCACCATCCCTTGACAGTGTGAATGTGCCGCCTGCAGTGCACCCAGGGCCACCAACTCTGTGCAGCTCAAGTAATGGACCAAGCTGTTTGAACTTTGAACATCTTATTGTCTGATCACTGTTGCAGTAGTTGCCAGCACCAACCACTCCCTGAGGGATGTCTTACACACCCCACACCCATTTAGCACAGGCGTCACTGGACATGTGACCCTGGCAAGAAAAGAGGCCAGGCGCACATGCCAGTAGCCAGTCCCACAAACTAAGTGTGTCCATGTGGTCAGTATGTATGCATGGGGGCCCTGGGCCCTATCACATTACATTGTGCTGTGTACAGCGGATGCAACCATGTCACCTCAGATAGTGGGGTAGACCTGGGCCATTTAGCTGTGTTGTACCCCCCTGTGAGCGTAAGTAGAGTGGACTTGCATGCGACTGTCCAGCATTGGGCTGTGGTTCATCAACCCGGGGCTCTGGGCGTGGTTAAGTGTTGGCCTTGCCAAGGAGGTAACTAATGCTTGTGTCTCTGTTGTAGTGTCTGCGCCACCCGTCCAGCAATGAACAATTTTTCAATGTAGCATGCCCCCAGAGTGCAGGCTCGGCCAGAGTGGTGAATGATGGAGCGCAAGCCCGCTCGGTGTCCGGGATCATACATGCCAACTGTTATATGTGTCCCTATTACCGCAGCATAAGTCAAAAGTCTACCCTCAATCGCATGGCGAGTGCAGTCAGCCATGAACTTCACATTTGTGTCCGCCCTATCCTACCATAGGCATACACACATGTGGGGATCCACCTTCAGAGCACAACATCATTGTGTCGTTGTCAGGCTTGTGGACATGCGCAGACAGGCATGACAATGTTGTGCCATAGGGATGCACGTGCTGCAACTGCGCTACGCACACTAGTAAATAGTCCTGGGGGATGGAGGAGCAGCAATGAGGCTATGTAATACAAATTGATGCCACTCATTTGCTACAAGGAGTACATGTCAAACATGAACCACTAAGTCACAGATATATCACACATCAATGAACCAGTGAGCCTGGCAACGTGTCATGCATGACCAACTATTAACTAATTTCTCTCTGCACTGTCACAGGCGGTCAAGGATATGCACTCTGCGCTTGGATGATGCCACCCCTCCGAGCCCCGTACACACAGGCCCAGAGGCAGTACAATGTGGCCCACAAATGCATGAGGTGCATCGTGGAACACACATTTCATGTTTCAGGTGCCTGGACATCACAGATGGAAGGCTCCTCCACAGCCCAGTCATTGTGTGCAAGATGATTGTTGCATGTTGTGTGTTGCACAATATATGAGTACGCACCAATGCCCAATGGATACAAGTGCCAGATTCCCAGACGGTGATGAGGACAATGAAGCAGGTGGACCCCGCCCCACTGCAGTCACAGCAGGAATTGCCTGTAGGAACATCATCGTTGACCATTTCTTCACATGAGCACGTCACATTGTTACAGTCTTTAGCAATCATGGGACAGTAAAAAGAATTACCACAGACACAGCATGTGCAAATAAATGCATTCCAAGACACATTCCCTGCGTGCATGTCACTCATCTGTACCAAAAACGTAGAGCTTGAAGTGCACACCTTTTATCCTCATTCTTTCTTTAGTTGAATCGTATTTATTTGAGTGCATCCTGGAAACACAGTCCGCCCTACGGCCACGTAAGTAAAGTACAATCCAATTATGCGGGAACACAATTGTTCCCAGTCCAGAATGTCTGACATATTATCGACAGACAAAATATCTACATACAAAAATATCGACAGCAAAAATATCAGAATTATATCTTCATAAAGGTAAGTACAAAAATATCGGAAAAAAATATCGTAGTACAAAAATATCGAAATTAAATATATCGTTTTTTTTTAATGTATTAATAATAATGTAAAAATTATTTAAAAATACATATGATTTTACTATTATTACATAAAAACTTTAAAACATATTTAAAAAATAATAACTAATACATATACATTTAAAATAAATTAAAAAGTGTACATCTAAATTAATATATATACTTACTACACCTATTGCAACAGTAGTAAAAGCGTTGGATAGCGTAGGGGTTTAAATTACTATTCCCACTCCAGAGGGTGCAACTGTAGAGAAAGCGCTGGATAGCGTAGGGGTAAAAATTACTATTCCTACTCCAGAGGGTGCAACAGTAGGGAAAAGGTTGGATAGCGTAGAGTTAAAAATTACTATTCCCACTCCAGAGGGTGCAACAGTAGGGAAAGCGTTGGATAGCGTAGGGGTAAAAATTACTATTCCTACTCCAGAGGGTGCAACAGTAGGGAAAAGGTTAGATAGCGTATGGGTAAAAATTACTATTCAGACTCCAGAGGGTGCAACAGTAGGGAAAGTGTTGGATAGCGTAGGGGGAAAAATTACTATTCCTACTCCAGAGGGTGCAACAGTAGGGAAAAGGTTGGATAGCGTAGGGGTAAAAATTACTATTCCCACTCCAGGAAAGCATGGGGGTAAAAATTAATTCACACACTACTCCCCCTTTAACACACCACACAGTTCACATACAAAAAAACACAATTAATATAAATATCAAATAATCAATTAATAACAATTATTTATATTAAATTGATCTAATTTAAATTGAACTAATTAACTCATACTAATTACAAATTAATTAACAATAAATACCAATAAATAAATACAATCTCTTTAATTAATTACATTTTATTATATGCCACCCTATTACCCTATAAACACACAATCCACTCCACATAAATAAATCATATCATTTAATCACTTAATAATTATGATTTATCAATTAATTATTATTTAACAATAACAAAAATTTAAATATATTAGCACATCAACTCTAATTAATGTAATTAAATAATTAATATTATGTAATTACTAATTAATTAATAAATAACAATTAAAAACATTTACACATATTAGCACATTACCTCTAATTATTGTAATTAACTAATTAATATTAATTAATTACCAATTAATTATTAATTACCAATAACAAATAATTCTATTTATTTGCACATTAACTCTAATTAATGTAATTAACTAATTAATATTAATTAATTAGCAATTAATTATTAATTAACAATAACAAAAAATGATATTAGCACATTAACTCTAATTAATTTAATTAACTAATTATTATTAATTAATTACCAATTAATTATTATTTATAAATTTTTTAAAATATTTATTAATTCATTAATTATTATTAAATTACTTCCCACCCTATTCCCACTATAAACCCACAGCCCGCTCTGATACTAAAACGCAAAATGTAAACAAAATTACTAATTTTCAAACATACATTTAATAACATATTTAACAAACATATAAACAACATAATAAAATACAAAACACTAAACATAATTTCGATATTATTAAATTTCGATATTAGTAACATACATACCATAAAATATTCTGGACATCGATATTCTATACCATCGAAATTAAAACATCGATATTATTGTATATCGATATTTAAATTTCAATATTTTGTCTCCCTATCTTCCAGAAGCACTGTTGCATCGTAAAAAAAAATGTTACAATTATTGTCCATTAATTCATTTTATTCACGTTGTTCCAATCATTTTCAATTTTTTGGTTTATCCTGTCACATGAAATCCATTAAATATATAAATATCCGATGCTGAAGGTATGCCCATCCAGGCCTTTTCACAACAGCAAGACATATACATATTACATCCTCAGTAGTGTATAATTCCCAATGCATTTCGAGCTTCTTCTTCACCCTTCGTCAGGGGTTCATAACATAGCATAAACAATAACTTTAGACTGTGTGTTTCAACTTATAAATCTTATTAAATTTTGAACTTATAGCATGCTCATTGTCTCTATATTTATAAAATGCTTCCCTCAGCGTATTTCCTCTAATGACCAACAACTAGAGACCTGACTATAATACTATCCCGATCCTCTCTCTCTTAAACTAACATTGTGAGTCATATTATGCACATTGTGGAAATGTCTCCCCACTCTCTTAATACGCAAATAACCCAGTGCGCGTTAAACCAAACCTCTTGGAAACGCTCGCGTACCTGTGATTTTATTCCTTCTTTTTCAACAAAACCATCTGTAAACTTGCTCTGCTTCCCTTTTTACAGCCTGACAGACCCCTCCCCTTTTCATCTACAACATCCTACACCACAAAACACATGATTCTTAATTTCGTTATACCAGAAACATCATACCGTTGGAGCCCTTAATGATCTTCAAATGACAACACCACAACTATTTGCCCCGCCCTCCCGTTCGATGTTACATACTACGCCTAATTTCAGATGTATGTTATGTTATGTTAAATGACACTTTTAAAGTGCGCTGACACCTGAGGTTTCCTGGCGCTACATGACAGAATAAGTGAATGAGTGTAAGGCCAGAGGAGGAGGAATTTGCCTAGGGATGGAAAAAGGTGGGTATTGAGCATCTACCTGAATTGAAGCAGAGTTGGGCTGGACTTGATGGTGAGAGGAAGAGAGATCAGTAGGCGGGGGCTAGGTGGGCAAAACGACGACCACCAAATTTCCTGGTTTTGAATTTCGGAGCGGTTAGCAGATGAAGATGGGCAGATCGAAGGTTGCGCGTAGGTCGGTGTGGGGTGATGAGTGTATTGCGAAAGGCAGGACTGGTGCAGTGAAGGGCTTTGAACGTAAGACAGCCCAGTTTGAAAGCCGCCCTTTGTTCCATCGGCAACCAGTGGAGTCTGTGAAGCATAGGCTTAGCTGATTGCCACTTGGGCATTTTGTAAATAAGGCGGGCCGCCTGGTTCTGTACTACCTGGAGGTGGCGAAGCAGAGATTGAGGACGTCCATAGTAAAGGGAATTGGAAAAATCCAATCTGGATATTACCAGTGAAAGAATGACCTGAACCAGTGCGGCGTGGGGCAGTAAGTGGCTGACTTTGCGAATTTTCCGGAGTTGGTGCATACAAGAGGAAGTCACAGCACTCACTTGGGCTTTGAGAGATAGCTCGCCATCAATGATCACACCCAGACTTTTTACAGATTTGGCCAGGACTGGGGGGGAACCTAATTCCGCAGGCCAAAATTGCGGGCCCCCATGAGTAGGGCTAAATCCAAGGAGAAGAAGCTCTGTTTTGCCAGGATTTAATTTAAGTTGATTATGATTTATCCACTGTTGGATGTGAATCATGGCGGTATGAAAGTTGCTGACGGCATTCGGGGAATTAAGTGGAAAGACAATTTGCAAATCGTCCGCATAATTGTACACTGTAATGTTCCATGGCTGAAGAGAGTGGATCAAGGGCCGGAGGTAGAGATTAAACAGTAGTGGCGAAAGGGAGGAGCCATGGGGGACTCCGCAAGACGTGGGGGTTTTGTTTGCAGTATATGGGCCAAGGCAGACGGCTTGTGTTCTTTCAGACTGGAAGGACTCCGTCCATTTGAGGGCAGAGCCCTGGATGCCTGCCTGTTCGACACAGTGGAGCAAGATGTTATGGTCCACCGTGTCGAACGCGGCCGACAAATCCAACAGTACATGAGCTTGAGAGATCCCTGCGTTGGCGTTCCTTCTCAATGTGTCGAGAACAGCTAAGATGACGGCCTCGGTAGAGTGACCCGGTCGAAAACCGGCCTGATTGGACTCAAGGTGGCCGGATGTCTCGATGAAGTTTGAAAGGAGATGGGTGACATGGGCTTCTATTAGTTTGGAAAAGTAGGGTAACAGGGAGCTAGGACGATAGTTAGAGGGTACCAGGGAGTCCGTGCCAGGTTTCTTAAGGAGGGGCAGTAGGATGGCCTCCTTAAAGGATCTTGGGACAATACCGCTGCTGAGAGAACCATTCAGCAGGGGTAGGATGCAATCAGGTAGATTGAGACAAATGTCCCGCAAGACCGAGGGGGGGGCAACAGTCTCTCGGGAAGCCCGATTTAACCCGGGTTGTTGGAATTGATAGTGGGGAATTGAGTAAAGGATAATGAATTGTTAAGGGAGAGGTCCAAGGGTTGAGTCTGGGGTGTAGGGGATATCGAGTCCTTGATTTTTATAATTTTTCCAGTAAAGAAGAGATTGAGGGCATTGCAAGTCGCTTGAGTGGGAGTCTGAGCTGGGAGGGTTCTGTCGACAGTGGTCAATTCATTCATAATTTTAAAGACCTCCTTAGATTTATTGTCCGCTGACGACAGTCTATGAGAGAAATGCTCCTACTTGGCTAAAGTAATAGCAGCTTTGTACTCTCTACGTGCAGCAATATATAGCAGTCTGGCTGGGTCGGAGTAATCACGTCTCCAGAGCCGTTCTTGCTGGCGCACTTTCAGCTTGTGCTGCTTAAGGTTGTCAGAAAAACATCTATGGGAATTATTGTGTCTGGTACAAGGAAATTTAGTGAGGGGCGCAAATTGGTCACTGGCCGACTCTACCCAAGAACTAATGTCCTCTTCCATTGCGTCAATATTGGCGGGGGTGGTAGTGATTGGGCGGCTATTAGCCAAGGTGGTAAGAAAACCTTGGGAGTCATATGAACTCCATTTACGTGATAGGCCACCCGCCATCAAGGGGGCAGAAATCCTGCCAGCGACAGTAATGGTGGTATCAACAAGGTGATGATCTGACCAAAGACAAGGGGAGATAGATGGTTGAGATAAAGCTAAATTATAGGTCCATATCTGATCGAGAATGTGGTCTTCAATGTGAGTTGGTGAGGAGACTTGTTGGGACAGGTTCAGACTGTTAAAAGCTTCAAAGAGTTCTGTGGCATATGAGCCGGCCATGGCATCATTAAACCAATAATTAGGATCGCCGAAAAGGGCGTAACTAGAGTGCAGTGTGAGCAGATTGGCTTGTTTGGGTGGGCGTATGCCGCCTCTGAGGGGGTATCGAACTGTCCGCGCGAGGCCGGCTGTATTAATGCACCTGATGGTTGCAGGGGAAGGTGGGGGATAGGGGAGCAGTAGCTCCTTGAGGAGTTTGTCCGAATAAGAGATAAATTGCTCATTATGATCAGCCCCTAGGCCCGGTCCGGCGCGGACGGGCGCAGACGGGCTTACCTTAGGCGCACCTTCGGCGCGCATCCGGCGCGCCCGCTGCGCTCGTCTGCTGCGCTTTCGGGGAGGTGGACACATTTGTACTGGTCAGGGGGGAGGGCTGAGCAATTGTTCAGCTCGCCCTCTGACTCACCCACGATGGTGGTGGGAGTGGGAGGAGCAGCACCTAGTCGGCTGCAGAAGCCTCGAATGAAAGCGATTAGCGTGGGCCGGAGGTAAGAAGTGCCTCGTGAGGGATTGAAGTCTTAACCCCTTCGGTGCTGCTGACGACTTTAGCTCGTCACGATTCCAGTAGGGAAGGTGTTGGTTCATTCCTTATGTTGGAGCGCCATCTAGAGCAAGTCCGGTAGATAATGTGTTTGCAATAGTAGCGCGCAATGCTTTCCAACGGGGCGACCAGATTGCCGGGCTTACCTGGAAGGCCTGAGGCCTGAGGTCCAGGGGAGGGCGGCCTCCCCATCCCGGGCGCTGTCCTTGGTCCTGCTGCGTGGCAGGGTGCCCGGGACGGGGTCCGGAGGGCCCAGAGAGGCTTTCCCTGCGCCGCCGGGCTTGGGAGCCCAGGCTGGGTCCAGGGCCCCGGGCGGGCCCCGGGTCGGGTGCCACGGCCCTGGGCCCGGTCCACCGGCCTGCCGCGCAGCCAAAGGACCAGGACGGGGTGCCGTCGTGCCCGGGAAGCCTCCCCTCGCTCGGCTGAGTTCAGCAGCTCTGGCCGGGGGCCCCTGAGGGCCCAGGGAGGGCGGCCTCCCCATCCCGGGTCGCTGTCCTGGGTCCTGCTGCGTGGCAGGGTGCCCGGGACGGGGTCCGGAGGGCCCGGGGAGGCTTCCCCTGCGCCTCCGGGCCTGGGAGCCCCGGCTGGGTCAAGGGGCCCGGACGGGCCCCGGGTCGGGTGCCACGGCCCTGGGCCCGGTCCCCCGGCCTGCCACACTGCCAAAGCTCCGAGACAGGGCTCCGTTGTGCCCGGGAAGCCTCCCCACGCTCGGCCGAGTTCAGCAGCTCTGGCCGGGGCCCCTGAGGGCCCGGGGAGGGCGGCCTCCCCATCCCGGGCGCTGTCCTTGGTCCTGCTGCTTAGCGGGCTGCCCCGGGACGGGGTACGGAGGGCCCAGGGAGGCTTCCCCTGCGCCTCCGGGCCTGGGAGCCCCGGCTGGGTCCAGGGGCCCGAACGGGCCCCGGGTCGGGTGCCACGGCCCTTGGCCCGGTCCCCCGGCCTGCCACACTGCCAAAGCTCCGGGACAGGGCTCCGTTGTGCCCGGGAAGCCTCCCCTCGCTCGGCCGAGTTCAGCAGCTCTGGCCGGGGCCCCTGAGGGCCCGGGGAGGGCGGCCTCCCCATCCCGGGCGCTGTCCTTGGTCCTGCTGCGTGGCAGGCTGCCCCGGGACGGGGTACGGAGGGCCCGGGGAGGCTTCCCCTGCGCCTCCGGGCCTGGGAGCCCAGGCTGGGTCTGGGGGCCCGGACGGGCCCCGGGTCGGGTGCCACGGCTCTGGGCCCGGTCCCCCGGCCTGCCACACTGCCAAAGCTCCGGGACGGGGCTCCGTTGTGCCCGGTAAGCCTCCCCTCGCTTGGCTGAGTTCAGCAGCTCTGGCCGGGGCCCCTGAGGGCCCGGGGAGGGCGGCCTCCCCATCCCGGGCGCTGTCCTTGGTCCTGCTGCGTGGCAGGCTGCCCCGGGACGGGGTCCCGAGGGCCCGGGGAGGCTTCCCCTGTGCCTCCGGGCCTGGGAGCCCCGGCTGGGTCCGGGGGCCCGGCCGGGCCCCAGGTCGGGTGCCACGGCCCCGGGCCTTTGGTCCCCACGCCCCCGTTCCCTGGCGCCAGCTCACTTTTTCGTTGGGGCATAGAGTGACACCGGCTGGCTTGACTTTCGTGCCCGGCCATCTGGTCTCTGGGATCCCCTCGGCCATCTGGTCTCTGGGATCCCCTCGGCCATCTGGTCTCTAGGATCGCCTCGGCCATCTGGTCTCCCGCAATGCTTTCCTATGAGGGCGACCAGATGGCCGAACTTCCCTGGAAGTCCCGATGAGGTGCCATTTGCCTCCCGGATCCCAGCGAGGGCTCCAGGAGGTCGGGTACTTTTGCGCCTTGGGTCCCCTCTGTCACCTCAAGTGCACGGATTACAAGAAAGGGGGGTAATTTTCCTCCGGATTACTAGGGAGAGGGTCAGTCAGACCTCCGTGTGGTTTTGCGATTCTGAATCAGGGGAAGGCAGGACCCGGGCATGCCCGCCGGGGCCCCCAGGGGCCCGGGTACGTACCTGCCGCTCAGCCCCCTTGCCGATGGGCCTTTTCCTCCGGGTTTGCTCAGGCAGGCCTCCGCGAGGTCTGGCCATGCTGAGACGGGGCCAGGCAGCACCCGGGCCAGCCCGCCGGGGCCCCCAGGGGCCCGGGAACGCACCTGCCTCTCAGCCCCTTCCTGATGGTTCTTTTTCTCCGAGTTTTTTCCTACAGTCCGACCTCCGACAGGTCCG